>NC_065509.1:609385-701475 GCF_006386435.1 Epinephelus moara | reverse complement strand
TATCTCGGCAAAGGAGAAATGCTCACTAACACAGATTTAGACAGATTTGTGAACAATATTTGAGGGAAATGGTCTTTTGTGTGTATAGAAGATGTTTCAGATCTTTGAGTTCAGCTCATGAAAAATGGGAGCAAAAACAAAAGTGTTGCGTTTATATTTTTGTTCAGTGTACAACTAGTTGATTTTTACCATTGATTTCTATTCACAGTTAACTACAGATAATTTAATTTTGATGTGTTAGAATTCCAAACCAACATCTTGATGTCATTTTGTCAAGCCAGAATGAAATTTTAGATATCTAGAATTTCGTTTATAATATCTATAATGTAAAGAACAATTGTGGATATCTACAATGAACATATCCACTTGGAAGAATGTAATTGTTTATATCAACAATTAACATTTTCACTTTTAAGAACTAACTTGTGTATGTCTGTAATTAACATTGTAACTAGTGAGAACTGAGTTGTAGATATCAATAATTAGAAATGCAACTGGTCAAATATTACTTATGGATGTGTTGGCTTGGAACTATAACGTATCAAAATTATATTATAGATATCTATTGTTGAGTATGAATACAAGTCAATGGTTCAAGTCAACCAGCTGTAAGTAAGTTACAAATATCTACAAAGAACATTACCACTAGTTAGAAATAAATTATCAAAAGTCATCATATATTAAATAAATATATAGATATTTTTATATAGATATTTTTATCAGAATTTCTGCTGGTGGGGCGTTGGTGGCTCAGTGGTAGAGCAGGCACCCCATGTACAAGGCTGTTGCCGCAGCGGCCCGGGTTCGAGTCCAGCCTGTGGCCCTTTGCTGCATGTCTCTCCCTCTCTCTCTCTCCCCCCTTCACGCTTCACTGTCCTGTCTATTAAAGGCAAAAAAAAAAGCCCTAAAAAAAAAATAATTTCTGCTGGTGAGAATTACATTATGGATATGTTAGCTTGGAATTATAAGATGTCAAAATTATAGATATCTGTTGAAATACGTTTGCCCCACCTGGTGGGCCATATGTACATTTGAGAATCTTCAGACAGTTAAGGAGCGATCTGCACTTCTCTCCCAATGACTGGTTAGTACTTGTTGCCTTTAGGTTTAGGCAAAAGGGGTGGGGTTGTTTTGGGTGAGGGTAAAAATGTCAGGGTAAGCCAATCAGAGGCAGAGTAAGAGAGTAAGATGGGCTAATTTTTTTGCTCTCCCAAGGAAACTGTTAGTTGTTGGGGTTTTTTTTTTTTCAGATTCCTTGTGCTATCCTAGAAAACACACATCCATAGGCCGTGCTTTGTTTTCAGCTCAACTGTTAAACATGGCAGCCAGGTCACAAACTCTCATTTTACAGCTAAACAGTACACTAAAAATGTTTCTGAAATATTTGGGGTGACAAATAGGCAGTAAAAGTAATTTAATTAGCGCTGTCTAGTTTTAACAGTTTGACCGCAGTTCAGGAGCGGTCAGTTGACATGACTGACAGCTGCGTAAGAGACTCCTCGGCTCTGATTGGTTGTTTTTCTTTATGTGTGGTAAGGCCAATACAAGCAATAATAGGAGGATTTTTTTTCACATATTATCTGCCTTATGTTATACTGTGTGGATAGAGTAAAGTTTCAGCAAATATGACAATAAGTTATTTTTCTATCAGATACCAACTACAACTTTAAGTGAAACAGATTACCTATAAATACTTTCCACTTGAAACTCAGACCTTCTACCAAACAGTTGTGAGAGAGGAAATAAAACACCAAACAGACAGCACTATTGTTTATGATTTATTGGAACATGTGCAGTATTGACAAAAATAAAATGCAGCATGACATATTCTTTAATGAGTGTTAGGACTCATGTTCCATAACACTTTGGGGAGGAGGAGGGGGGTTAGCCAGAAATAAATACCTGAACCAAACCTGTGGACCTGGATTGACAAGACTACATTAAGAGGGTGCATCAATTATATTTTACAAATAATCCTCCACAGTGACTTAGTGCTTTAAAACAAATAAACTTGTGTTGCATCTTAACATCAATGACTTGATTAACTTCAGTCAACTTAAAGGAATATGCCACTAAAAATCTCTTCTGAGTATCAAACACTAGAGCCCGACTGATACATCTGTCGGCTGATAAAGTCTATCACAGATATATCAGTATCAGCTTGTATGTTGTCCGATATGAAAAGTTTGATAATGCAGAAAAAGACATTTGGGGTAATTAACGATCAAATTCCCAATAAAAGTTTACAGTTTCAGCACACTAATGTCATTATTAACAGTAAAGTTTATTGTTAAACTGTATCTGTATCTTAAACTGTATATAAATAGGCGGACCCCATTACATATCTTTGTCACACGTGTGTGTGAACCATAATTAAAGGAAAATTGCATAACATAATATATATATATGTATATATGTGTATATATATATATATATATATATATATATATATATATATATATATATATATATATATATATTGGCCGATTTATCAGTATTTGATTTTTTTACTCTTGGTATAACCCCAAAAATCCAGTATCGGTCGGGCTATCAAACACTGCCCCCTTGGTGGAGTGACTCTAAGCTGACCACAGCTGCTGTGAAAGATGAATCTACCACCTACACCTAGCTACCTCTCCAGCGACAGTGAGCCATGTGATACTCAAAGAGAGATTTTCAGTGAACTGTTCCTTTAAGGGGTGCCAGGTTAAATAAGAGTGGCATCCTACGGAGCCTGGGTGGTTCCTAACCCCACTGCATTTGCGTAAGCAGACAGCAAACTGACCACCTGCCTTGTTTCAAGTGTGAGTCGGGCTTCTGTCAGCCAGTCCTCCACCACTCTCCTGGCCTCTCCTCTTAACTGGTTCACTAGTTTAGCTGCTAACTCCAGGTCCCCATGCTCTAAGCAGTAGCTAGCATATGACAGAAGCTTGAATGGGTCTAAATCCTCACTGCCCAGCTGGGCGGGTGGGGCTTCCTGTTTGCTTTCAAAGAGCAGTGCAGCTTGGACGTAAGACAGGAAATACTGGTACAAGGAGTTGTGAGTTTCGTCGATGAGGGCGACCCTGCGAACCAGCGATCGTATTGAGTTGAAGCGGGCACGGAGAGAGGCCTCACTGTACACTCCACGCTGCAGGGATTCTTCTGGAAGAGCCGACGCCAGAGCCAAGGCAAAGTCATTGTCGTGGCAGCTGTCTCGCACGGCCTTAGCGGCGCCCTCTAGAGGCACGGTGGGGCAATCGGCGCCAGCAGTCTTGAAGGTGTAGTTGAGGGCCTCCACAGAGAGCCAGAGCTGGTGAGCTTTACGAGCCTCCTCCTCTGCTATCACATGGCCTGCATTGGAAAGACAGGAAGGTGTTTACATGACAGGATTTAAATGAATCCAAACTGATCATTCCACCAGTGAATAGTGTGTTAAGTGGTATGTCCAGATAACACACACACTTACAAACCTTTCATTTTATTGTTATATAAGAGTCAAGGGTTTTTACTGAGGGAATTATGGAGAACTCTTTCATAGATTACAGGTTAAGATTTTACACACAGAACATGATGAGTTTGTAAAATATGATGCCAGTTACAAATTAATCTGCGAATTACTTAAAAGATTTAAGGGACAGAACATGTTGGCATCTGATGACAGACTGGCGGCACTAGAATGTAAGAAGTTTTCACAGTTTCAATGTCATGGTTGTAGTGTGTGTCGTGTAGTGTGTATCTTACTGTCTATGGCCTCCTCCATCCCCTTCACCCTTGCGTAGGCGCTGTTCATATCCAGAGTGAAGTTATCCAGCTGTTCCTGGCTCAGCTGACGGAAGCGGGTCTCCTGTTCCAGCATCTTACTGTTTAGGACCTGAACACAACCCACAGCAGAGTGGTGAAGGAAAGATTGCAGTCAGACAAGCTGTTAGAGACATTAACCATGAGGAGTGAGTAGAGTGGATGCTACAGGCACCAAGCAGGCTGAGTCTACTCAGGCTACCCTGGCTAAACACATGCAGCCTCCACAATCCTCACTTACAGTGTGTGAGTATATTCTTGCTTTAAGGAGGAGTACAGACATTTAATAGACAGCCATACACATAATTCACTAGTGTGTGTTCTAATATTTGAATGAAATGTGAGTGTGGAGAATGTGTGTCAGTGCAGAGACCTGCTCAGCATCAGCTCTCAGCTCCTGCTCCTGGACTTTGAGGACATCTTGGACATGGTCTGTGTGAGCAGCCGCCTGACGCCTCAGCTGCGTCCTCATCTCTGCCTCCATCACTTCCCTTAATTCAGATAGCTACACACACACACACACACACACACACACACACACACACACACACACACACACAGTTACTGTCTAGTTACATTACTTAGAACAACGGATAAATGGGTGATTGGTTCCAGCCCAGTAATCTCCTAGCCTCAGTAGCCAATGAATGGCTGTCTGATGTGGCATAGCACTGATGATTCAGGGAGATCAAGCTCAGTAAACCCTGAATGTACCTTCTTCTCCTTCTCCAGCCGGGCCTCCTCCTTGATATGCTGCACAGCCGTGCTGACAGCTTTCTCCAGGGCTTTCTGATCCTCCAGTTTCTGCTGCTCCAGCGACGCATCAATGTGAATTTGCTCTCTGACTCTCTGCTCAGCCAGCTCTCGGTTCAGCTGGTCAATGCGACGGTGGGCGTGGGCGATCAGGGCGTTAAGGTCATCTGCTGACAGTTTACCAGCTGACATGCAAAGACAAAGTTATTTTTCAAATGTATTTCTTTTATCTACATAACTCTATTTCAGGTGTTTATCTTGATCAGTGGCAGAACAAGTGTGTCCCAATCCCATCAGGATACACTCTGTACTAATGCTGAGAATGCATCATTTCAACAGTGAGACATTAATGGCCCGCCAGGGGTGGAGTGGGTGGGATGAAGGGACTTTGAAATTATATGTTAATATTTTAAAAATGTGAAGGGGGATGAGGGCAACAAGAGGTGGAGACTGATGACACATAACCCCAGCTGGGTGCGAACTGGTGCTGTGTGTGTTCTTACTGAGCCCCTTCCAGTTGGCCTGGATCTCTGGAGTTAGGCTGCTAACTTCCCTCTGGAACTGTTGTTTGGCTTCATTAACCAGTTCACTGTACTGGGAGACAATCTTAGCCTCTGACTCTGCAGACTGCACCTACACACAGACACAGACAGACACACACATTGAAGATTTTGATTGACCAATAGATCTACATTCTAACCCTCACCTATGGCCACAAGCATCAAGCATACAAGCGTCTGAAATGAGTTGACTATGAACATTAAAATTTTTTATCTTAAAGACTTTTTTTTGGTCATTTTCAGAAGTACTTCCTATTCAGAGGGAGTTGCAGTTGGTGAGGGGGTTATTCGAATGACGTCACTTCATGCATGCTCAAACCGAGTTCAGGATGTTTTAGTTACTTATCTCTATAATAGCCTGAAGGAGCAGGATTTTATAATTACTGCATGATTAGAGCAAAGAAAGGCTCCAGCTGAAATCTACCAGCAAATATTAACCCAGCTTATGCTCACACAAATTGAAAACATAGTATCAACATGGTACATCAGCAAGTGGACAGCAAACAGAACAGGAATTTCTGTTTTTCCACCCCCCAAAAAAGAATTTAATCCACTACTTTAAGCCACCATGCAGCCGGGGGTCACATCATTCTCACCACATGCCGACAGAAAAAAGGCATGTCTGTTACATTAAAATTTTTACTGTGTTTGCCAAATCAAACTCAGATAAAAGAACCATCTTTCTAATCTGTTTGTGTTATCATTTATTTTTAGCCTTGCGAGCAGCGTGGCTTGAGGAATAGGTCGGTTTACCACCTTGGTTGAGGCTCCTGGATGAGTTGCCACGAAATTTTGTGCAAACCTTTATGCTCCCATTAAGATGAATCAATGACTTTCCCCCTGACTTTTCCTCTAATGATGTCAGATTGACATTTATTGTTTTTAGTGACATGTCTGAAATGAAATTTGGTTCACACATTTATTTTCCCCTTCAGGATGAATCCTAATCATGTTGGCCGTACAGACATAAAGCTGGTGTAAGTCTGAACATCTTTTTCTTTGCCATAAAGTGAATAAGCATATTTCCCAAAACTAAGAATATCCTTTAAAAGGCTTTTTTATTTGGTTGTACATAATGTACAAAATAATGTCCTTACCTTAGTGACCACTTTGTCCAAGTCCACCACCATGTTATGGAGATTCTCCTCTGCTGCTAAAACCAGTGGGCGAACAGCAACGACCTTCAGACCTTTAGACTTGTCAATCTTTGCCTTGAGACTGTCCAAGGCTTCACTACAGGAAGGGAGAGGAGGGAGAGTGGGTGAGGAAGGTGACAGTTTGGGTAGAAAACTGGGGCAAGATCTGAAAGTGAATTAGGGTAATGTTGGTGATAGGAACACAGGCTTAGTTTACAGTATACTCTAACAACATATTTCACTCTGGTCGCAGAGGAAGAGTTTCATACATGGTGAAATTATAAGACTTAAATGAGAACTATGCTGTTTAAAAAAATCATACATGTTGTTCCTGTGGTTTAAGACAGTCCAAAGTGCTAAAACTCAAATTGATGTCATTATGTATTAAGTCTGAAGCTGCTCCATAGATAACAGTTGGGTTTCTGTTGAAATGACCAAATGTGTTTAACAGAATTTCCACAAAATTGTTAACAGAAAATGCAAATTTACACATTTTCCCATCCACTGCTGTTAACAACAACAACAACAACAACAACAAGTAATATTATAGCTGTGTGTTCTTGGGAGAGTTCTGGCAACAGCCCTGTGTGTGTAAGTGTGTTAAAAGCCATCGGAAGAAGATGAAGATGAAGATGAACCTTGCAGTTGCCTAAGCAATGACGGTACGTTATGACATCAACATTTATTTTTCTGCATCTGCTTCCACTGCACTTAATCACATTTGCCTTTCATGGATACACCAACTTTTCCAGCTCCCCAAAGAATAAAAATCCACTCAGATTCTTTATGTGCAAATTGCAGATGCACATAAAAAGAGGCTGATGGAAACACACCTAGTAAATGGTGAAAGATGTAGATGACACTGAGAGTATATCTGGACATTTCCTGTTTCAGAACGGAGAACACTACAATTGAATTAAACTCACTTGAGTATAAAAACAAACATTCTATGGGTCCACAAAATCAGTCTCCCATTCAATTCAATTCAATTTTATTTATAAAGCCCAATATCACAAATCACAATTTGCCTCACAGGGCTTTACAGCATACGACATCCCTCTGTCCTTATGACCCATTCACTGTCTATAGAGCAGCTCCAGACTTGACACTCTGTGACATCACAAGTTTGAGAGTTCCTTTTCTGGTTTTTGGCTTTGAGAGAGAGTAGCTCATGTTCACCAATTGACTGGACTTTCCCAGGCCGTGGAAATAACATACTGGAATGGACAGTTGATGCTGCATGCAACTGAATGTCAAGGCGTAAAGTTCAGGGTCTCACAAGGATTTTACAGCAAAGCGTTGTGCCTCGTCTGAAATAAAGAGCACCTCCACTTATGGCTGCACAATTAGTGAATATCTGAGTTGACACTGGATTTATAAATAAAAATTGACAAAGACGAGGATTAACGGTAACGGTATGGTAACGTTAAAAATGTTACTCTTCTCGGCCTTCGTGCATTCTTCATGTTGCAGATTGTGGTGTTTTTTCAGGTGGTTTAGCAGGTTACATTGCACAGACACATCTCATGCGCTCTTTGCACATGATTTGCTGTCCTGTGTCCAAACAACGGACGATGACTGATGATTTTCATTGAGCTCATCTGCAGTCGCAACATTCAGGACAGTTTCTTCCAGAGTGCTGCTGCAGGGGGTGCACAGAGCACCATGACAGCTCTTTAAAAACGAGGCTGATTGTTAGTTTAGGAGGCACTTGATCTGATATGAAGTGGAGTCCATGAGCAGAGCACACATTTTAAACGTCAGTATCACAGACGATCACAGCCATTGAATTGTGGGAAGCCAAAATCGTGATCATGATTAATATTTGACTAATTGTGCAGCCCTACCTCCACTATCAGCAGAAGAACATATCACCGTTACTTTTATGACATATAACAGTGGTCTTATCGAGCTTTGGCCAAAATGAGCAGCCATGCTATATCAGAGCCAAGACCACATATCTAAAGAGGAAGACGCCTGTTTAAATCTACCAACTACACTGATAACAAGATGTGTGAGGCTATGTCTGATTCAGCTCAGAAGGTGAACGACAACAAAAAGAAACCCTTTTTACATCATGCATGTGCGTGGCGTGTGTGTGTGTGTTTTAAATATGTCTCACTTGGCATTGGACAGAGCAGTTCCAGCATCATTCACAGCGCTGGTTCTATCAGCTAGAGCAGCTTCTAGTTCCTTCCACTGGGCTGACTTCTCCTCAGGTGGGACCTGGATTAATAAGAACTATAATCACTCTACTGCAAAACAAATAAAGTGTCACAGCACAGGAAGCACAGCTAAAATGTTTTGTTGTTATGTCTAGGAGACTTACTTACCTGTAACCTCTAAGGTTATACCTAAGCATGAATTTTTTTGGGAATCTCAAAATTAGATTTGGTTCTGATTCTTGGTGTCATGACTCCATTCAATATCAATCCTTGATTCAATAAGGCAAAAGGGGGCACTAGCTTTATGCTTTTAACAGTCCCTCCAGAAAATCGCGCTCTTGCGATTACAATAATTAACGCAAATTCAATAAAGTCCGCAATATTTGCGGGGGCTTGCAATTTTTCAGCGTTTTTCCGCATTTTCTAGCATTTTCCGGCTGACCGGAAATCGTCACACATGCAACGTCATTTGAAACGTCATCAGACGTGTCATCAAATGCGCTAATGGTATTGCAGTATGGAGAAACACCCTGTATTGACATAAGAATTTGCACTGTTTAAATGCATACAATATGAGTTGAATGTATTAAAATGTTATGTTTACAGAAGATGTACCTTACATGTTGTTTTACAGTCACATTGTCTGGTTTGAGAGCTACAATATTCACTCAGGATTTTTTACAACATTATTGGAGTCGATGTTTGATGATGATTAAATAAAACTAAAGAAGAGAACTATAAAAAACATTTGCAGCTATTTTTGTAATATTCAGTATGATTATTATAGCAAGTAATTCCATGACTTTTTTGTTTTGGAGGTAGTAATTAAAGGAGCTATATGTAAGAAATCTAAAGCAAATAGTCGTAAAATCCTCCTAATATGTCACAGAGACTAAGGAGTAATGTTCATATAACATACTGATCTCACCGACAACAATAGTACAGCCAGAATATTTGCATCTAAAAAATTTTTTGCAGTCTGCAAATCATGTTTATGTTTTAAATTTGTGTTTTGGCCTGTTGCGCCACCCACCGCCATCTACCAGTCATGCAGTCAGTAGAGTCTCAGCGTCAGTTACAGTTACGACTGAGCTACTGCAGCACGGCAAGCAGCATTAGCAGTGTCCCAGTACATAGCATTAGCAGTCTCCTCAGCTGTATCCCGGCAGCAGCGTTAGCAGCAGAGAAGCCGGACTTGCTCGAACGGTCCGCTGGAAAACCGGATCAAGGACGCGGCGACGCAGCCCTGCCATGGCAGCCGCCCGTGGGCAAACAAATCAGTCTCCAGCATGCCGCTGTCCAGCAACCTCGAATCTGTAGGGGAGAGGGGGCGGACACGACTCGCGGCAGTATTTTGAATTTGAGTGCAGTAACCGTTTTGGCCACATTCTTACATACAGCGCCTTTAGAAAAAAAATAATAATAAAAAAAAAAAATTTTTTCTCCTTCTGTCATTAGCCACAATTTTTGTCATTTGCCACAAAAATGGAGGGACTGTTTTAATCCAGTTCACTGTATGTCAACTGTTTACGCCTGTCCTCAGTTCACTGAATTAGAATATGAAACATAACAGGAATTTATGTGGTCTGGATTACTATCTGACTCACACAAATAAAAGTAAACTGTATTTATTCAGAGGCATATGACTTCTACTGGTATGTGAATAATGAAATAAATGGGCAGCTGTGGCGCCGGAGGTAGAATGGGTCATCTACTAATCGGAAATTCAGCGGTTTGATCCCTGGCTCTTCCAGTCTGCATTCTGAAGTACCCTTAGGCAAGATGATAAACCCAAAATTGTTCTTGATGGTCGTTTCATCGGTGTGTGTGCCTAAAACCTGAGTAGCAGGTTGCACCTTGTATGTTAGCCTCGGCCACCAGTGTGTGAATGGGTGATTGTGACTCGTAGTGTAAAAGTGCTTTGAGTGGTCAAAAATTTAGAAAGGTGCTATACAAGTGCAGGTCCATTTACCAAATATAATCTACCGTCTCACATCACTGGTTAAATATTTTTTGTACAACAGACTGAAAGATCCAACCTAAAGAAATTCCACACTGACCACTGTGACCTTTTCTTTATGACAGTTCAACTATGACATTGTCAGTGTTGTAATGTAATTTGAGTTGGCATTCCTTCTAATTTTCTCAAAAGCTGTACAGTAAAATAACTTAAATTTTCCAAAGTCACAGTCAGAGTCATCCTGAAAAACATTACATTGAAGGAAAAAAATAATTAATTTAATTTTTGAGATTTTAAAAATGAAGATATTTTCGATGTGTTACAATATTTTCAGCTGAACTTCCCTGTACAGCAATGTGTGTGAAACTGTTCATGGTCATAGGAACATTTTGAGCAGAAGTCCATTTCCCTTCTCAGTAAACCTTATACGGAAACTGTTCATTATATTAGGACTGCTTTGGTGATGTCACATATTCAACAAGACTTGTTTAATATATGACATGTAATAAATCATTGCTGTAATGCGAGACTGTCTTTGACCTTTTTGGCCTCTTTGAGTAACGAATCGACTTTGTGGTCGTGCTCTCAACTGATCACCACCTGCTGGTGAGGTAAATCAGATAGTGAGGAAGGATGACAGACAGAACTGGTAACCAAATATCCCAAATATGTAGTGAGGGTGAACTGGAAGCGCCTGGCTGAGGCCTGAGGCTGTGGAACTTGGACCAGGAATATTGTCAAGTGGTGGAAACAGACTCCTGAACTTGACCAACGCATCCTCTGTGAAGGAGGTCTGGTTAGCATGAGCCAGAGATGGGGACTCGAGTCATTGTGACTTGGACTCGAGTCGACTCGAGTCGCTGTTTTGATGACTTGTGACTTGACTTCACAAAAAATAAAAGACTTGCGACTTAACTCGGACTTGGAAGGTAAAGACTCGACTTGACTTGACTTGAGACACGATGACTTGAATGACTTGAGTGTTATTCACATCATGTTTTCGGTTAGAATATACCCGGTAGGAGCGCAGGCTGAGAATGGCGTTGTCATGATTGGATCACTACCCTGTCAATCAGTCATGCCCTCTCTACGTACCTTACGTGTTTATTGGAGAAACAGGCCCTCTTATATCAGATAGGCATCAACATGTCAGTGGGAGGGGTACCGAGAGTCATCGTCTTCGGCTTCCGGAATTACCATTATTACGGCAAAAGACAAACAGCACAGTGCAAGACATGCGGCATAAACAGCCAGACGACAACTTCAAACTTTGTTCGTCATTTGAAGAGCCATTCTGCCCAGTAAGTGCTTGTCAATTAGCTAATATTATCTGGTTAGTCGGTAGTTAGCTAACGTTAGCTTGATACGATACGGGGGTGGGGTGGGGGGTAGGTTTGGTGGAACTTGTTTTTTAATTTATTTGCTAACATTAACCCCAGAAAACGTGAGCGAACATTCCGACTGGTTCATCACAAGACTGGCTGTACGTTTTATGAACGAGCAACACAGGGTTAAATGAGCTAAATGGGTGAGTTTGGCCGCTGCCTTGGTTAGTGTGTGTGTGTGTGTGTGTGTGTGTGTGTGTGGGTCATCCCTGCAAATGGGGGTCATCCCTGCAAAGTAAACATTGCAGCGATGAAGTCAATGTTTACTGACAGTTACTTATATCTTGTCTTTTCACTTTATTAATAGGGATGCACCGAAATGAAAATTTGTGGCCGAAGCCAAATAATATTAAACGCTTGGCCGAATACCGAATATCATTGTTTAGTTTTTCATTAGGTTTTGCAGATGAACCCCCTCCAGATTAGTGTTGTCACGGTACCAAAATTGGGACCCACTGTACGATACCAATGAAAATATCATGGTTCTGAGTAGTATCACGATGCCACAGCAAAAATGAGGCAGATGTGCCTTTTGTCATTTATAAAAAGATAAATCACTTCTATAATACATCAATGATATTTCAATGGAACAAATTACTTATTGACTTATTCATACTTCAAAAACAGCATCAATAAGTGATTAACATAGGGGGGATTGAAATAAAATAAGAAATTAAAATAAGAATCAACCAGCCACCCTCCTCCCCTTCCTAAGTAAAGAACAGTCCCTAAAGTGCGGTGAGGTTTGTCGGCAATGAATGGCTTATTTCTCCTCCGACACGTCACACACCTGTGTTCGGCTGGCTCAGCTGTTCAGGTACTTTTGGGCAGTCATGACACCAAGAAGAGGATATTATTGGAGCTGACTTCTCCGACGCCGGTAAGCCGATGGCCGCCGCATCTGACAGGAATACATTACTGTCTGTGTCTGTGACCCCCGTTCAACCCACAATCGGTGGGATTCGCCTTTCGTTTCTGCTGCTGGTTGAAATCTGTAGGCTGCTAACACAGCGTGCTGAATGATTTAAGCCTATTTTGCTCGCTCAAAACTATTTTTAGTCGCAAATGCAAGTGCCGTGACGGACGGATCGCCACAGTGCCGACATTTCACTCCGCCTGTCACTGCACGCTGTTTGATTGTTATCAAAACACGCCGCTATTATTCGGCCTTGCTTTTAACTTATTCCACCGAATACCGAATGTGTGTTTTTTTGCAATATTCGGCCGAATATATTCGGTTACCGAATATTCGGTGCATCCCTATTTATTAAGATCAGATTCTGCAGGTAAAATTACAATAATAAGGTGACTTGACTTGGACTTGACTTGACCTGTTACAGGACTTGACTTGACTTGACTTGACCAAGAAAAACTGACTTGGGACTTACTTGAGACTTGAAGGTTAAGACTTGAGACTTGCACATGTATGACTTGGTCCCATCTCTGGCACGAGCTAACGTAGCAGCAGCTAACATGCAACACCCAGCCATTAAACGGTTCCAACAAATTCACACTGAAACCGTAATGTAATGATGAGCTGTTTAATCCTCATCTCTGCCATCATGGTAGACAGTCAATTGTGATAACGATGTAACAGAACCATCTTTTTAATATGTAATCAGAATAATTGTACCCAGCTCAGTACAATGCCCAGCCACTGCCTACAACACTAAAACACCTCAACAGATATGCATCTAATCCCATTTTCACACCTGTACCAGACTTAATGTAAACACACCACTTCCTTGTGGTCAGTGTTGCTGTGTTCTGTACCTCTGCTTCCATAGCCTCCTTCAGTTTGAGCGTGTGTCGTGTGATAGCCTGCAGGGCTGCCTCCTGAGCTCCAATGGCCTGTAGAGTCGCTTTAGCCGAGCTGGCCAGTGAGTCTTCAAGACTGGCTGATACAGCTGCAAAACAGTCACACAAAAACATCAGAGGCTGACAGAGAATGTTGAGCAGGATGGAGAGTAGAGCAGCTGAAAGACAATTCACAGTTGATACAGTGAATGTGCATGCCTCCTTCTTCTGGAAGCTAACAGAGCTAGCTAAACATTGCTTAAAGTTCTACAATCAGCTTAAAAATACCATTTTCTGTTTTTTTCCTGAATCACAAGGTGTTTGTTTTCAATGATTTGCCAATAAAAGAATTGTAGTACTTGCGTTACGTTCTAAAACCCCTACACTAGGGTGTAACAAGATACAAGCACCACCATTTCATTTAAAAGTGTGTCCAGTTTACTGTATGATGGCATAAACTGTACAATACTGAAAGAGAAAACAGTATTTCACATATGCCAATTTATAACCTTTTTCCACCAAGAATTGTGGGGAAAACCCCATAAAAAATAGGTGATAGACTGCTTTCCCATTGCCTGCAGACACAACCCTCTATAAAAGATTGTGCATTTCTTTTTTTCCCTTCTGGTACATCTTGTTCCATCTCACACACGCCTGAAAATAAGTTAGGAAACGGCAGAAAGTAGCATGTGAGCCAGTGAAAATGTTACAGTAGTTACTTCTTTTTTAATACATCTTATTCAGTCTCTCTCTCAAACTCGGTGGAGTGATGTTTGAGCACTGCTTGGACGGAGATGGACGGTATTTTGTGGTTGCGCGTCATTGTATCTCACGATCAATTAAAAAAATAAAAAATAAATAGTGCTTCCACCTTCCGTCGTACAGACAGAGCTGATAAATACCTTTGATTACTGAAGAGCCATTTAACCCAGGAGTAAATGTTGATTGTAACCTTTCCTATTAATACAAAAGCCAGATGGTAGTGGGTGTTAGTGGGTTTTTTGTTCAGTGTGTGTATGTGTGTGTATGTGTGTGTGTGTGTGTTGTTGCCAGCCTACATGCTAGGGTGTCCAGCTCCTCCTGGTCTTGTTGAGCCAGTCTAGCTGCCACTTCCTCTACCGATCGCTCTTTGAGTGGTTCTGTTGCCGCGGGTGACTCTGTGTCAGGGTGAATAGCTGCTGTCACTGGAGTATCCTCATGGTGATGGCACTCTTTGCACTCCTCTGGAGAATATGAACACATGGACACAATGTAACCTTAATTTCACTCAAATCCTTTCGGCAATCCAGTAATTAAAAGGAGATAAATACTACATAACTGTTTCCTTTGTAACTGGTAGTCTTCCTTCAGTGTTTCACTTCACAGTGTACTAAAAGAAGGCTATGTGTTTGGTTTGTGTGCAGCATGAAATAACCTGCTTTAGTCTTTTAAAGATGTGGGAATTTTAGACCTTCCTGTGGCATTACATTCACTCATTTGAAAGTCATTGGGAAAGCCCAAAGGCTCTGAGTCGCAAGAAACTGTCATCAAGTCAGGGTCAATCCATTCTACATTTATCCATGCATGCAGTGATTTCAATGTCCAAAGGTTGAATTTCTGCCTTTACTTTAAGATATCACAGCTTTACCTTTGACGGCTGCTACCTCCGTGTCACATGGAGCAGGGACTGTTGACACCTCACTCATGGCTGAGATGATGTGAGTAGCCTCTGCTGAAGCCTCTGGATGGGACACAGACACAGAAACGTACAAGCAATTTGTGTGTCACTCACATGTGTAGACCTTTAATGAGCCCTTGAACAAATTTAAAGAAACAAAATGCTGCATGCACAAACTATACTGCCTTTATTTGATAGGACAGTTCATAGTGAAAGGGGGAACAAAGCGGTGCTAACATGCAGCAAAGGGTCACACATGGGAATTGAACCTGCAGATTCTGCGGCAAGGACATAGCCTCAGTACATGCAGCACCAACTCTACCAGGTGAGCCACTAGGTACCTCCAAACTACATTCTACCACTACAGAAATCTAACAGCAATGCAGCTAATGACTATTTGGAGAAGCAAAGTCTAAAGGCAGCAGGTTCTGGCATTTCGTTTTAAAAATGATTCAAACAATTAATTGATTATTAAATCAACAGACTTATCAATTAAAGGACTAAAGGGCAACACACATCAGTGATACTGGTGACGAATGATACACTGCAACCCGCTCTCATGGCCTTACATAGAAAACAGATGCTACTGTCCCACTGTTAATACTGTATGTTGGATGTGGGGATGCAACAGTTTGAGATTTTCACGGTACGATAACTGTCTCAGAAAATATCACAGTTTCACTTACAGAATTCATATTATTATCAGTCTTTAAGGACTGTAAAGAAAGGGGTATTGCTGGTTGAACAGATTTTTATTTCTATAATTGAAACCTGAAACCATTTTTTTTTTTTAAACGAAAGTAAGTGTAAAAAGTCTCCCCTTTAAAAATAATTCAAGAAGGGGGAGATTCAGTGTCCAGTTACATTTTTTTTTCAATATTGTAGATAAGCAAATGAACACAGCATAATAACCCTCAACTTTTATATCACAGTATACCTGGAAACTGGTATATCACTGCAGCCCTAGTTGGCTGGTTATTCTACTGTAAAATGTTTAAGTGATCCCTGATTTGTCAACCATTTGGTGAAATTTTTAAGATCCTGTTCTTTAACAAGTTTTGGAGGTTTTGTGTATTTTTAGGATTTAGTGGCATCCATCTGTCAGGTTGCAAACTGAACCAACTGAAACTTTTCCCATGTGATGAGTATGTAGGAGAACTACAGTGACTGACATGAATGCGCAAATGCTTCTGTCTAGAGCCAGTGTTTGGTTTGTTAATTCTGGGCTACTATAGATACAACATGGCAGACTCCATGGAACAGGACTTGCTCCGTATGTACATACAAACAGCTCATTCTAAGGTCACGAAAACACAACGATTCTTAGGGTGCTTTCACACCTAACCTGTTTGGTTTGGTTAAAATGAACTCAGGTCTGTTTGCGCAGTGAATATGGTTCGTTTGTACTGGTCTGAAAGCTGTCAGTCTAACCCTGGTGCGGACCAAACAACCAAACTGAGGCTGATAGAAAAGGTGGACTTCAGTCTGATTCTAAACAGACTCTGGTGTGGTTTGTTTGTGGTGTGAAAGAAAACAAACCAACCACAGGACTTTATGGTAGCAGATATGTGATTTTAGCATGATTTCAACAGCTAGACCACTGACAAATCCTCCTGCTGATCCTGAAATCTGTCTGTGTTCTCATAACTGATCCTGATAAAGGCCATGTATATCCCATAACCTATTTATGCTAATGTGGGGAGGGTATTTTTCCTGATTAAAATGCTGTTAAAACTGTTGTAATTTTATCGGACTCTGTTTACTGTGTCTTTTCACTTAGTCTATTAAAAAGTATGTGACAGTGATCCCACATTATTAAGCCCTGAATCATTACTATACAAGACGCCTTCTTTTCATCCTGTCTCTAAGTTAGTCATTATTCATAACATGCCATTGATTTGCAGTCTAATAATAGCCTCCTAATAATGCTTACAATCAGTTATTTCTACATGAGCTCTTTGTGAAACCAAAGAACAGAAATATCAACACTTTAGAAGCATTAAAGTGCTGCTGCAGAAACGTCTGTGAGTCACCAGTGTTTGATTTCCCCATGTGGGTCCTGATGATGCAGGATGAAAACCTGTCAGTCATTAAGACTTCATGTTTACTCCTCTTGGTTCAGTGTGAACAAGAACTGAACCAAAACTAAAATGCAAAAATGTTTTTTTTTCTCCCTCTGGTGCAGACCAAATGAACCCAACTACAGGTGTGAAGGCACCCTATATACTTATGAGTATTATATTCCATTTCCGCCACTGTATCCCCCTAAATCCTACACACTGGACCTTTAATGCTGATGAGTGTTTGGAGTTGAAAGACTAAAAGCCTGCAATGTTTTAATTAAATTTGTATAGTTAAATACTTTAGGCCAAAGTTTTTAATAGTCATAGATTTTTTAAACATTAATAAAGATTAGGAAAGTGTTTGTCACAACAATAATAATAATAATAATAATAATAATAATAATGGATTCATAAAAACAACATAAAACAATCAATAAACACATTGTTTAAATACAGGTTGATGGATACCTAAGTAAAAAATGGAATTTCAGTTGCTGCCATGTTGTTCCACGCCGCCGCCTGTGTGTGTTGCCCTTAACTGTTTCAGCTCTTAAGTGTAGGGAAAAGCAGAGGAGCACAGTGTTCTACAGGAAAGCTAAAGTATACAGCTACAGCTTACCCTCAGAGATCTCTGTGGATGCAGAAAAATTACAGAGGGCACATGAAACACTTGGTAAAATTGTGTAAATGTTAAATATGTATTTGTATAAGGACATATGTTGTAACTTGGTGTGATCAACCTCCATAAAAATAGTGGACTACATTTCCAATCATTGCTGGTATTTCTCTGATATCGTCCATAAACATAATGACACCACTCGCAGCTATATTAGCATTGTTTTCATACGGGATTGTGGATTTTGTATTTATAGATATACTGTAGGACAAGCTGGTATGCAGACACACACCACTGATTTCTGCAGAAGTAGAGTCAGGTGGGACTTTTCTTCTGGACGACTGCTTGGAGCCATCTGCACTGACGTGGTGTGGTCTCTTTAAAATGGAGCCAGCAATTTCTACACGCTCCAACTGTCGGTCTGAACGCAACTTCAGACAAAATTGGACACCTTGACATAAGACCATTTTGGAACCTCTGGTGATGTTTTAGAGCCTTTTCAGCCCTGACAAGAACTCAGTTTGATCCTGATACTGGAAAGTACACCTAGTTATTATTCTGTATCTTTGTAAAAATAATGACTTCTTCTGGAAATGTCTGCATTACACACTTTAAGATTGTTGCTATGACAGTCTAGAAGAAGGGCCTAAATAAATTACTGCACTTAATCCTCAAAGCAAATGGTACAGTAGTCCAACATTTTATTCTGACACTCTTCCCCAGTATCAGCAACAGCCCTGCATTGGCTCTGGTTGTACCAGAGACAGGAACTTCAATGATTATTTTACCTGTTAAACCTTTGTTCTCTCTCATCAAAAAGATTCACACGTTTTATAATTATTATAAATAGTTAAAGTAGTAAATATACTGTTAACGCTAGCTATGGGCATTATTAAGATTTTAACAATACTACTACTCTTACTGATACTGCTTTTAGATCTGGTACTTTAACAGTGCTCTTATTGGTTCTATTGGGATTTTTAAGAGAAAAAACCCCAAAACAAAATAAGAACAGAATTAACATTGCTTTATTTTCTTTATTTTTATGTAAATTAACATTCTGCTACAGCATCATTTTGAATCTAATTTCATTTCAATTTTATTTCCTAAGCCCAATATCACAAAACACAATTTGCCTCAAAGGGCCTTAAAGCATATGACATCACTCTGTCCTTGGACCCTCACAGCAGATAAGGAAAAAACCCTTTAACAGGGAAACAATGGTAGAAACCTCAGAAACCTGAATGAATTACTATAATAGACCATTACATACCTGAGGTGGATGGAGTAACAGGAGATCAACTATGAACTAAGTGTGGTTAAAAACGGTGCATTTCTCCGCCTGTATGTGATGCACTTTTGTTGTGGCAATAAGCAGTGTCCGCATCAACTCTTGTCAAGTATGACTATACTTGGGAGCATTTTGCTCTCTCCGCCATTGTCACTAAGAGCAGGGCCTCTGTGCGTGTCTGTGACACAAAACTGGCCCTGCCCCTCACACATGTAGCAGACTGTGAGGCTCCGACACAGAGAGCTCTCCTCTGGATTGAATAGCAAAAATGCATCAGTGACGAATGTCTTAATCTTATTGCAAATTAGAAATAGAGTTGGTGAGATAAAAACCGTACAAGATAACTTTAAGTAACCTAAATAAACAAGAAATATATCTTCTGAATTTCTCCAATACAGATGGCACAACTGTTAACATCAGAGCTTATCAATACTATGGTCTTTAATTAATCGGCCCCTTGGCCCGTTTAATACCAGGGTGCAGTACCCATCCCTAGTAAATGCTATGTATGGTGATATCTGAGGCAATATCACCATACTGGAAATCAGGCTGGTGGTACTATGCTGACACAATACTTCCGTCCAGAGCTCCCCTTTCCCACACTTACTTGTAACTACTATAACAGCAGTTGCCAATAACTCAAAAAACTGCAGGTACATAATGTACGAGTCCGTACCAAGTCAGAGACTTACCCTCTATGGTCTGTGCAGGCTGTGTTGGGACAGGACTTGTCTCTTTGGCTGGACTCTCTGCTGCCTCTTTCACCATTTTCTCTGACTTAGCTTTGGACGCCTTCAGTGGTTTCTCCATCATAGAGGGAGGCTGGGCTCTGTCCACCTAAACACCAGAAACAGTAGCTGTTTAAAGTGAGGTCTGAGAGTCTCACAATGTTTTTGAATGAATCCACATATCAGTCAGTTCTGTACAAAGTCATATCCATCAACAATGGATGCTGATTGAATATGTATCTGACATACTGAAATAACAGCTGAAATCTTATTTTTCAAGTGCGGTAAACGGTAGAAACCTCAGGAAGAGCAACTGAGGAGGGATCCCTCTTCCAGGACGGACAGACGTGCAATAGATGACGTAGGAAAGTTTAACTGAAAGAATGCAACTTCTGAAATCAGTGAGGCTGTCAGTTAGAAAGGAGAGGTCCATCTACAGTCCAGTCTTATTACAAAGTGATTTTTCTAATAATCTTTGGCAGAGAGAATGAATGGAATTTGACTGGCTTCATTTCAGCCGATAATGATCATTAAAATGTGCTTGGACTGACCCTGATACTGGTACTTTGGAAATGCTCAGGACATCTGTAATTTAAAGTAATTTCATCTCCCAGCTCTCTTCAGGAGTGGATTTAATTGTCTTTCAAACTCTGTTGTATTTTCAAAGCAGTTTCATGTAATGAAAACAAAACTCCACCGAGCCATAGCACACTGCCCAAACATGCTGTTAATCCATCCTGACCTGTTTCTTGAGGCCGCCATCTTGAGGAGCAGGTCCCAAAGCCAGACCCAGCAGCCAGTCTGAGTATGGAACATTGCTCTCCACGGTAGCTCTGAACTTGTGGTCCCATTTAGCGTAGAGTATTGTACCTCCAATGCCACCGCCTACCGTCAACAAGCCAGTAGCAACCACTTTAACGGCACCACTGTGGTGGAAGAGGACAGCAAAGGATGGACATGAGTCTGATGTCAATATGTGGTGTCATGATGTCATATGCAAGCTCTCCATTTGTTTCACCTGAAATTTGGCACAATAAACCTCTGTACAGTGTGTGTGCGTTAGTGTATTACCTGGGCTCTCCTGACGTGTAGTGCCGGCAGTGTTGCAAATTGGTTAGAGGGGTTCTCCCACAGTTCTTCTAGAGAGAGGACGAGAGAGGTGAACAGAGAGAAAGAAGGAGAGACAAAAATTAAAATTAGACAAACAGTTCATGGAGTAGTGTAGCTTGACTTATTTTTAACTATAATTTTTGGGGCTAATGGGCTACAAATTATTTCTGCTTTTCTTAAAAGATTCACGTAAAAACTGAACTATGATTAACTGACTATGATTTTACACCTGAAAAGAAAATATATCAATAGAATTATCTACATGGTTATCATACCATATACATTTGCTTGTTCATGGTATTTGAAGAAAAAAAAAGTAACCTCAATCAATCAGATGCAATCATCTGAAAGCTTTATTTAAACTATATCAAAGCATTTGTTCAACCAAAAAAAAACAGTGCCTTCATTTAAGGGTGCAACTGATAATAATAATAATAATAATAATAATAATAATAATAACAATAACAAGAAGAAGAAGAAGAAGAAGAATGAATGAATGAATGAATCAATCAATCAATCAATCAATCAAAAGAATAAAGGACGAAATAATAACAACCGTGTAATTCTGTATACTGTGACATCTTCTGGTCTTTTTTTTTTATAGTTAAAATCTCATACTAAAGCAATCCCACATGTGACACAATCATGTGCTGTTTGTGTTTTTTTGTTTTGGTGGACTTAAGACCATTTTACTTTGTCTGACAAAAACGTCCCATTTTATTCTGTTCTATTGGACGTGGCCCAAGTTTTGGCAAAGATGAAGTGAATGGTGTACAAACCACACTCTCACAAATGCATCAATCAAATCCTTCAAATAATGACTGTTTATTAATTTCATAATTCTTTGTCGTTAAAGATATATGTCAAGTAACCACAAGTTTGACTGAAAACAAAAAACACAATGTAATAATGTACTGTGCTGTGAGCTTAACATTTAATTTAACATTTAACACCATACTACAGACAGTAGAGGTAGGAAAGATTTTTTTGCTGATATTCGATATGCAAAAACTCATTTGACTGATCGATACCACTAACAATATATCCACTTTTTTCCAGTGTAGTGGAATCAACATCATCATAATATGCATGCATACTCTTATCGTGATGGCCCACCAGCAGATGGAGACATGAAATACAATACCTTTCAATGTATGTAATATTTGTTCAATGTGCAAAAAAAGAAAAAGCATGTTGGTAATTTCTGATAGTTCATTTTAAGCTGATATTGGCCGATATCAATGATGTACCAATATTATTAGCATGTTGGCCAATTCCAATATTTCATTAAAGGCCAATACCGGCGGACAGCAATGATGTCCCTATATTATTGTGCATCCCAAAATATTATTGTGATTTTAATTGTTTTGCAATGCAGAGTATTGCTATAACATATATTGCAATATGTTACTTTTTGCTACTGCAAATTATGGAAAAAATTTGTCAACTTCAAACCTTTAGTCTGTTCATCTCACTTCAGTCATTTGTATTGCAACAACATGTATCTAGTGGACTGAAAAAGCAATTGACCTTATTATTCTAGTGGGCTACCAAAGGTTTAATTTGTATTTTCAACATTAATCATTTATATAGTAAAATGCTGATATTTGGCATTCCTGTATGGCCACACAAAATATCCTGATACTATACTGTATCGATTTTCCCCCACCCCTCATAGGCAGGCCATTACAAGTATTGTCACTCTTTACATACAAGTATATTATATAACGTTATATATTACATATGTTTATCAAACTATAGAGACTGGACATTATGCGATGCTAAGTGATCATTTTGTGCAACAAGGCGGAACGAGACGCCCGTATTTACTTCTCCGTGCTGGAGCCGTGTGATATCACTGTGTCCCTCCTGCAAACTGCAGTGGTGACTTTGAAGAAATGTGACTCTAGATCTTTTTCAAACGTGAAGCCGATATGTTAAAGCACAGTTGTGCAGGGGCTTTACAATAACATGAGGTTAAGCCAGAAATGAAGTCAAATCATCTTCCCGGCTTTAGCCTTATCTTTACCCTGCATGGACCAGACATATTTTAAATGATTGTATAAAGATTGCAATGATCAAAAAATTTCCTAGATTTAGCCATGTTAAAAATTGTTGACGTTAACTGTTATAAAAGACGATACCCGTTTTTCCTTTTACTGACACGAAATAACAATGAAATGTGACAGGTTCACAGCAGCGATTTCTTGCGAGTTCGTCAATGGCCTCTTCAGTAAAACTTAGCTAGCTCAACTCGTTAGCTTACTTATGCTTTATATGCCATTAGCCATATGTCACTGGAAGCTAACCAGCTAGCATTGACATTACGTATTGTTCTAATGGGCTCTTTCTGATGTCAACTTGAATAAAGCCCCATGTTCATTCTAAAACCTAACATTAGCTATGCAAGTGTTGATAAACCAACCTCGTATACAATAAAACCCACTGTGGCACCTTGGGCCAGTCTGTGGGTCACTGAATGACAGCAGGCTAATGCCAGCATGGTAACGTTAGCTCACGGTAATAAAGGTGTGGTTTGCTGCGAGTGCACGAGTCTTACCCGGGCTGTGGCATTAGCTCCTCTCAGACAAGCCCTCAGCATGGTCCACTATCACTTCTTTCCCAAATGCTAATCAATTTAACCTGTACAGTTGCACTTTCTCCTCTTGTCCTTCTTTTCGTTTTCTTACCCCAGACCTTCTTCTCTTTTATTTGGGTAGTTTAATCGCTTGTGTGCGCAACACTGCCCCCCAGTCAGAGGTAGAAATGAATGCAGGCCTCTCTCAACCGCCACTGTGGAGTAAAGCAAACCCTTGGCCGGTGTAGTGACAGTTTGCACTACCTTCTCAGGGTGGCCTACCAGTAGCCTGTCCAATCAGACAAGCCCGATGAACTTGGCTTCTCATTTGTAATGACCTAACCTAACAAAAACCTTTTGTAGTAGCTACCCAGGTCAGATATTTGAGAATAATAGATAAACTACCTGAATAAATGTAGTTAGATATGGAGTAAATCATTCTATCAGGTACAAATATATGGGTCACTCTTGCATTCGGTGCAGTTTGAGTCCCCATGACATAGCATGGTATATTTTGTCTAAAAATGAGCTAAGGCTTCTTTCTAAAAGCTTGTCTTAAATCATTAACCCACTACTACCAACAAACTGATATGTACGCTGAATTAATTAAATTTGAAATAATTACTAATTTTAGCACAAGTAGGTGAAACTGCCATGTCCCTAATCATGTGTGCTCAATTTAAATTACAAATACAGGCAACAGAAATCAAACAAATTATGTATTTTTCATTGTTGTTGTATAGCCTAATTTATAATATTCCTCAATAAATGTTATCTTTTCTTATTTAAAATTTTTTAATGCTTAATTTTTTTAATGTGTTGTGTCCCTGAGTTGACTGTCCCCCCTGTTACTCTGACGCAAGTCCCCCGGAGCAGGCCTCCTGACTTTTCCTCATCCGTCACATGACTCAGGGTGTAGCATACATTTTTGGCAGGAAAATACTCTACAAGAAGCAAAGTAAGTATCTCATCAACCTTTTTTCTAATGTTTTAGAATGTTTGTCTGATGTGGTAAAACATACCATGTCTGCCCTGTTCTGCTTATTCACAGTGGAAACCGATAAGTTTTGGTAATTTTGAAAATATGGTTATTAAATATGTTAAAAATCCTCCTCAGTTGTCACCACGTGCTCGCTTCTTTTTTATCATATGAGTAGTAATGGCTAACTTTAGCATGATATGTCCCCCAGCTAATGTTTTGCACAGTAACAGGATGGGATTAAGTGGGCTTAATGAATAGAGAGTAGGATCGTGCTGTGAATGGTACTGAGCAGTGCAAAGCATTGTGGGACTTTAGGATACAGCAGCTGGGACCAAGTACTATAGTAAATACGCAACAATGTCATGGTGCATTGCATTCTGGGGATTAGCATCCATACTTAAGGACATGCTTCTTTAATGGAGACAATAAACAAGAACAGACCAGTCAAGGAGCAAGTGCAACATTCACTAAGAGAGAAGCTGAACGAGGAAGCAAAGTAGCACTATTTAGCAAAATTAAAGAAAATAAACTGCCCTGATCTGTACAAACTGGTGATGTGGTCGGGTGTGAAGCTTGTTAGAGAATATCACAGGTTTCAGGCGGGTGGGCTATAATGTGAAAAAGCAGTGTTCTGGATAAGTAAATATAACTTTCAGAGACAAGCAGTAATCCAGCGTTGACCTTCTCCTGCCCTCTCTTCATCTCTCTTCATCTCTGTCTCTCTGTCTCTGTATCTCAGACAGCACACAGCTTTATCATCAGTGCTGCTGCGCTCAGGCTTTCCAACATTCGACTTTTGAACAGGAAAATTCCTGTCCAACATAAAAAGTCCAACATATGTAAATCTCTCTGTCATAATGTCCAGTATAAAAATTTCCCTCTGTATGTAGTCTAGGCCTAACACCATGTCCTTACAGCAGGCAAATGCCTCTCTGTCCACAGTGATTCCATTGCACTTCTGTAACGTCATGTAAATTTTCTGCTGCCAGCTGTGCACTCATATAACCAGACCACGCAGTATATCAGCTGTGTACTCGAGATCATACTTAATACGTTACCACTTAAAAGATGACTTAGTGCTTGCTTTCTTTCCATATTTGTACTTTTTAAACAGAAAACCCACATTTTATATTGTGATATTTACATTTAGTATAACCAACAACAAGTAGGTTATCAGTGACAGTCATCACAGGAAAATTTCGGCTCCAGTTTGCAGGTTTACGGGTTGGGTTGGGTCATTGATTAATGCATATGTTTGCGGGTCGGGCAGAGAACAGTAATGGCAGTTGATGATGCATAACCCTGGAAATGAGTTAGCATTTTTGCACTCCCAGTTCCCTCCTCTATGCTTTTTTGAATGGGTTTTTGGTTAGATGCCTGAAATAATATCTGTGGTTAGCACAAGCCTAAGGGGCCCCATTCATGAATTTTGAAGCTTTGTGTGTCTTAAGAACAAAGCAACATTTAGCAACATTTGCTAACAAGTGGCTAAATAAGACTACAGAATATCATCAGGCAGAGCACGGCTTTACAGCAGCGCTGTGGTGGGGATGTTGAGTCCTGTGACCATAGTGTAGTTTGTTTACAGCTTAACGTTAGCTTTTTATGTCTGGTTATTACATTTAGGCTTCAAAAGTCATAAAAATGGTGTTCATTTGTGAAGATTATCTTGCCGAGCTAAACCTGTAAGTATCATAAACGTTTGTTTGCCATTGATCTGATTTTCTACAATAATCCAAAATCCAATGGAAGAAGCCCATAGGCTTCTTGACAAGGGAACCAATACGATATGAACTTCCACGTTGGCCTACAGGAAAAACATCATCCCTGGAGCCCCTTTTTACCATCTGAATGGATATGTTAGTTGGCTAGCTCGCCAAATTACGTCCCCAGCAAACATGATCCATGACACTAACTTATATATAATGGCAATCTGTGCCAATTTAGGCAACAATAACTGATGGAACTGTTCAATGCGCTTTTAACCAAGAACGATGCAGGGTCAGCCTATGAGCTAAATGGTAACCTGCAGCTAATGTTAGCCAGCCAACTTTGACTTAGTTATTCTACATGGATCTGCTGTTGGTTATTTCATAATGTTAGCTGATAAAGTAATTAGCTAACGGTACGCTTCTTAGTATCAATGACCCAACTGTCCAAATGAAATGTAGGGACACTGCAGAATCTTAGTGACTGTAATTTGTTTTCCAGCATTCTATCATCATCGTGCTGGTCAGTCACGGTCTCTTGATTATCACTTAAGCACTTTCCGGACGGGATTAGTTTTACATGGGCACATGGGGTAATGTCACTACCACAGGACGTCGGTAATATTAATGGCCAATTCGCATGGGATAAGAAATATCAGTAAAACTACCACAAGTGGGAGGGGTAAATCCATTCACGCACCGCCGTCCCCTCCTGTCGTCATGTGCGTATGACGTTGCTTCCTGTGCGTACCACACTCAAACACACTTGAATGTGTTCGTCGTAGGCCCACAGTACCTGAGGTTTCACACGGACTTGTCCGACTGTGAAGTGCAAAACTGAGTGCTTCTTCAAGAGCCTCGATGCTTGAAAATCCACGAAAAACCACTTGTAAACAGGATATGACGAAATATCTACACACATATTTACTGCTGGTCTATTCGCACGGGATTAGTATTACCTGAGGTAATTTTCGGGGACCCTTTTACAGAAGGTAAAAGTCGCGGTAATCTTTACTGACATCGTGCGGTAATGATTACTGACATGGCACATTCGGACGGGACTAAAATCTCTGGTAATTATTACTTTACCCCACGTACCTATGTAAAACTAAACCCGTCCGAATAGGGCTTTAGCCGATGCCCAGCTGCTTGCTCACAGCTATGGAGTGCGAGGATTTTCTGCAAGTTACATACAGAACCTTCAACTCACAAGTCAGACATTTACATGATTTCTATATTAGACTTCAATGGTAATGTCGTCAAGTAATACTTAATAAGTATTTATTAGCCTATCTGCTGTCAAAAAAGATGTTGATTTAAAGCCCTATAGCAACTTAAATTCAGCCAGAGCAAGACCCAGCATGGGAGCGCCATCTGTCTGATCCTAGGCTGCAGTCTCGATTGTCCTGAGTCCCTGCAGGATCAGCAAACTTTTGTTGCTGCAGTTACATGGATTAGACCCCGCTGTGAACCTTGGAGCTTGGCTTTCTGCTGGCTAAATTTGAGTTGCTACAGCAGTTAATGTCCAAGCTGCCATCCGCTCTCCTCTCAGAGAAGTACTGTCCTAGCAGCGGGGAGTGAGGCGGAGCATCTTTGGGCTGTGCTAGCTAGCTAATTCTTGTCTCATTTGTGGTTTGATAAACAGTAAATCCATTAAATTCTGACTGAGCAAACCTGAGCACCAGGAGAAAACCCAAACAGAAGTTAGAAATGTGGGTACATGGAAGGGCAGGGAGGTTTGCTCTCTCTGCCTCTGGCTTTCCTGGTTTGCGCATGGAAGGGCAGAGAGGTGTGCTCTTCCTGCCTTAAGGCTTTCCACGTAGGCACATGGAAGGACAGAGAGGTGTGCTTCCTCCGCCTTAGGCTTTCCACGTAGACAAGTGGAAGAGGCTTTCTGCGTAGGCATGGGGAAAGGCAGAGATGCTCCAGAAAAGAGTCATACCGCCAAATATAATACTGCAAATGGAAATAGTTTTCCTTGATTTAAGTGGTCCTGACTGTAAGTAATAATGTCTCTGGACTGGAAAAAGAAGTAGGAAATTATTAGATTTTTGTTTGTTTTTTTACTTTTTGTGAATGTCAAGCCAAAATGTATGTATTACACTACAAAAAAAATATATGGTGTGTTGTTTCAGTATCATTTTCTCATAATGTGCCTGATGACATTCTGAAGTCTCTTTTAGCCACTTTGTTAGCAACCGCCTTTTCTAACACACGTAAAAGCTTCCAAATTTACAAGTGGGGTATCTATTGACATATTTTTATCTGATATTCAGGTTTATTTTCCTCTGCACCACTCAACTCAGGGTTGACTCTGAATATGATCAGCTTTTGAGCGGATCAAAAGGTTAACTATGATAGCCTCCACACATTACCAAACAAAGCTACCTTCCCCGTTACAGCAAATATTTAACTAATGGAAAACAAGAGATTGTAGAGATTAATTTAGTCAAAACAGCAAACAAACCAGAATTATACATAAACTATCTCATATCAGTGGTGTTGCTAGGCCTGGGCATCCAAGGCTTCAGCCCTGAATGATTAATGAATAGCCCCGGATCTAAATATATAGGCTATTTCAAAATAAGAACAGACATTAAATAAGCCCCAGATCTAATAAAGTGTCATTTTGTTTATGCATCAAAGCCCTCAAAAACAATATATTTTGGAACAAAAATTTAAGTTTTGGGTCCTCATCATTCAAGGAGCGCATTTTGTGTGATCATGTGCAAGACAGAGTGCACCGATAATTGTTTTAATGTTGCAGCCTCTAAAGGTGGAACTCATTTTAAATGCTTTATTTACTGCTGGGTAGTTTAATCTTTAATTATACATCATTTATCAGTTGATTGTATTTCATTTTATCAATCTGAGTCAAATTAACTAAAGCAGCCAAGAGTATAGAGAAGAATCAAATGGAAATTTCTCTAAATTTTAATGATAGCAGTTTTGAAGAATTGTGTTTGTACTCAATACTAATAACTACTAATATTTTTAACACAATTCATAATCTGGAAAGTAAAGTAAAACAAGCTTTTATGGGTTTGTAAGATACCAGAGCGCATAAGAAAAGCATCAAAATTGGGCTTCCGAACAAAATGTCCTGGGGTAGGATACCCCCAGACCTATGGGGGGGGTCCGGGCTAAGCCCCAACTCTACTAACATCCTGGAAAAGCCCCCACCTTATCTTACTTATGTCAGTTAATTTGTGGCTGGAGGCATCCAGAGCAATTATAGTCATTTAGAGCATCCTACTGTGACATTTTACATTACCTCACTTAATCTAACAGCAGTAGAGGAATAATTGCAGTTCTGGTACTCTTGCAGCAAAATTTGCAAGGCTACTTATCAAAAATTTCATAGTACACATAGAACAATGACAGGTTGGTTTTTTTCCATGCTAAAGTCATGGTTCTTAACAACCAAACAAAGCTGACACGCTGATTCACCTTCGCAGCTGCTCTGGTTACCAAACCAAACTAGGTTTTAACTCAACTATTATACCAGGAAAACAGGATGAGTAACAACTATTCAAATTTCTGGACATAAAAGACAATGAGACATTCAATTTCTTTTTTTATTTGAAAGTTGTCACCATGAAGGAAACAGCAATAAACACAGCAACAATTGCATTAAAAAAACAACCAAAATAAAAACAAACCACAGCCCACTGAAGTGATGCTCTTCAGTATTTAAAATTGAACATTCCAAAGGAAAAAAAATCTTAACATGAATCATTAAAGAGGAAAATGCTTTGCCTTTGGTTTGCTTATCTCCATTAAACAATTTAACGAACCCTTTGAGTTTGGTTAGTTTCTATGTATTCTTGTATTCTATTTAGCAAGCATAAGCAGGATGTGATTTGCACATAATGGACATCAACAAACCTGGATGTCTGCTCTATCAGGCCACAGATCAGTGCTACAAGTGTTTGCAAACACCAATATTAAACATGCAACTGTCAAATCTTGCCATAAAAGAAGATTCCCTGAGCAGGTTCGTGATCTGTAAAAGGCCCCGACCTATGGATTAAGAAGCACTAGTATAAATGAAGGAAGAATACAAAATATGTTACAGTGTTGAACAGATAATTTCCAGCTGAGACACAGACACAGCACTGTGAAGCTGTGCCAACGCATCACTGCTTCAAGCAGATCAAGTAACTGGTACCAGGAACAGAGTCATTCTGGGTAACGTGGTGGGCTGTGAAGAGTCTAAGTGTCAGGGGGGAAATGACTGTATCAGTTGTCAAGTGTGTCAACGCGGATTTTCTTTTCCATAAGAACTATGCCATGTCAGGCTCCACTGTGGTTTCGGTCCTCTGTACTTTAACTGGAGTGCCTGAATAGTCTTCACCCTGAACAAGAGACAACAAGCAAACAAAGTCAGTAAAAACTACTTCATAAAAGGGTTTGTTTTTTCCTCAGCTTTCAATGAGGATATCTACCTGAGCGTTTGTGTTTCCAAGTACTGTATTTAATGTTCCACAGCACAGATTTACAACAACATATAAAGATACAACGGATGAAAAGACTCCACAATGCATGCCTGTCATATCCTGGTTATGTATTGTGCATGTCATAATTATATCCTGATTTTAGAAACCTGAGTAAGACTGTATGCCAGTGTTACCGCGAGAGGAAATACCCACATTTATGCCCAGGTAGTTAAGGGTTAGGGTTAGTTAGTTAGTTGGTTCATTGTGAATCATTTAACCACCAGCAATATTTTTGACAGGTTAGGCACGTTAGTCTATAGGATCATTTTGCTTACCCCAAGCATGTCATAAGTCCAGCCTGGGGGACAATTGTGGCCCAACAACCGATTGTAAACCACTTCTACACTACTGCTATATGTGGCCCACCTGATTAATCAAACAAGATTATTTCGCATTTGTTCTGTTCACCTCACAATGGCAGGACCTTCAAACAGTTTGTAGATATGAACCAAGTTGGAACTACGCAGGCCGTACAAATGTGTACACAAGCAAACCGACCATCACCCAATAGGTAGCAGATACTTTTGCAGTGAAAGATAAAACAGTTGTGTTTGTCTCATTTGTATGTGATTATTTATGTATTCATTTAATGATATCTGCAGGTTATTTTTACTTCTACGGTGGTGTGTCTGTCACTCTGCAGTTACACCTCCAAAACACGCAAATTGGCTTTACTATAAATCGCAGAACTGACAGACAAACACTTGTCTTTATCTGAACACATTTCCCCCACTAATACAACATGCTAACGTTATTAGCACAAGTCTATGGCATTTTACATTGTATAAATTAGCCTAGCGTCTAGCGATCTTTTCCTCTTCTCATATAAAACCAGGGACAACAGCAGCATCTAACAAAGGTAACAGCACACAATTTGGCTCCATTACAACTCACAAGGTTCACTGACAAACCAACTCTTATACTGAACACGTTTTCCAAGCAAATACAACATGCTAACGTTATTAGCGCCAGCCTATGGCATTTTACATGGTATACATTAGCCTAGCGACGAGCGAAGATTTCCTCTGCTCATATGAAGCCGGGATAAATCCGTGAGTATAAATCCCTGCATGTAAATGCACTTTGTTTAAAAGTGGTTGTTGATTTCCAGAGGAAATCATTCATTCTTCACTGCAAACATTAATGTCCATATGTTAAATTGTGCATCTTTGCCTGTAGGCAAATCTAACCTTTTGCATATTCAGGTAAGCTGCTGTGCTGACAAAAGACTCCCTCTCTCTCTTTAAATTAACTAATTGAAAGTGTATCAACAACACTGTAACTAATTAAACAGTTCTTCCCAGGAGACTTCCAGGGAAATTACTTTTTTCCCCCATGAATATTCAGTTGCTTATAATTTCTGCTACTTGAAAATGTGGAAGACTTGACTTGAATACATTTGTTTGTACTTTGTTTGGATCTAATATGGAAATTTGCCTGAATTCTACTAAACAAAAGTGACTTAATATAACTTACCTCCAGTGAAAGGCTGTGTGTGGTGACAGAGGCTGGGGCATTCTGGGAGTCTGGCAAGGTTGGGAAGTCCAGTTCAATGTCCATTACGTTGAGACCCAGCTCATCACTTGAGAAACAGAGGATAAACAACAGATGAACATGACCAACAGCTGACTGGGCCTGGACAGAATGTATACAGGATCTATTCTTGTATCTCTGTTGAGGACCAAACGTCTTCTTACTAGGGGTGGGCAATATGGCTCTAAAAATACATCACGGGATTTCAGGATATTTTAGCAAATTAGTTTAAAAAAAAGATTTTATAATTAATTGAAGAAAATAGAATTGCAACAAAATAAGTGATATAGTTTTACATGTTAAACCAACAGTTTGCCTTCAAATACTCAGTAAAAACTAAACAAAAATGATCTCTCATTTCTTTAGTTTGTAAACGACAGTCACTCAGAGTGAGACTCAGATCCTGTATACAATATTAATAGTACAACAAAATAAAATCGACCTCATATTACACATTTTAACAGTTTGCAAATACAAAGGTTGTACCCTGGGATCTAAATACACTGCTCAAAAAAAATGAAGGAAACACTTAATGGTCACAGTCTAACACCAAGTCAGTTAAACTACAGGGATATCATTCTGTCCATTTAGGAAGCACAACTGATTGTGAATCAGTTTCACCTCCTTTGGAGCAAATCAAAGTGACAACAGGTGCAATGGAGAGACAAAAGCAAGACAGCCTCCAAAAAGGGAATGGTTCTACATTTGGTGGCCACAGACAGTTGCTCTCTCTTAATCCTTCCTGTCTGATTCTTCTCTAGTTTTGTGTTCTGCTAGTGTCCCTGTCACTACTGGTAGCATGAGGTGGTACCTGCAGCTCAATCAGTTTGCACAGGTAGTCCAGCTCCTCCAGGATGGCACATCCATATGTGCGATCACAAGAACATTTGTTGTGTCTTCCAGCACAGTCTCAAGAGCATGGAGGAGATACCAGGAGACAGGCCATTACAAGAGGAGTGCTGGACAGGGCCGTAGAAGGGCATCAACCCAGCAGCAGGACCAGTATCTGCTCCTTTGTGCAAGGAGCAACAGGAGGAGCACTGTCAGAGCCCTACAAAATGACCTGCAGCAGGCTACTGGTGTGCATGTTTCTGATCTATCAGAAACAGACTCCATGAGGGTGGCATGAGGGCCCAACATCCTCTAGTGGGACCTGTGCTCACACCGCCACAGACTGTTCAGGAGGTCACTGATGGCCTGATCCATGTCTGGTAGGAGATCCCCCAGGACACCATTCGTCGACTCATCAGGAGCATGCCCGATGCTGCCAGGAGTGCATACAGGCAAGCGGGGGCTGTACACACTAAAATTCATTCACACAAGTTGGATCAGGCTGTGATTTCAATTATTTACTTTGATTTTCAGTGTGATTTTGAATCCAGCCCTCAGTGGGTTGATGATTTTGGTTTCCACTGACTGTTGTTACATCCTTTTGTTCTCAACAAATTATACAATGTGCATCAGTAAAGATTTTCAACTTGAATAATTTGTTCATCAAGATCTGATGTGTGACTGAAGTGTTCCTTTAATTTTTTTTGAGCAGTGTACATAAATCAACAGGTAATTTCCCTCTCTTAGCAAAATCCTAAATGTTTTGAGTTGTTTTTTCCCCCCACCTGGACCTTTATGCTCTGCCATTTGGCCTCTCATCACGCTGTAGCCTGTGACAGGCTGTTATGCTGGGATAAATATTGCACATTAATATATATGTAGTTTTTGTCAAGCCGCGAGGTTGGGTTTACATTACCAAAGGTTTATGACAAAATCACTTGACGACACTGATTCCCATGTGTGCAGGAGAGGAAGAGACACTGTGCTGCTGCCAGAGGGGCCGCTGAATGAGTTCTCTCTGAGTGGTAAGTCTCTAAGAGTCTGAGAAGTCTGGGGCTGTTCATAAAACATTCAGGAAGCCACAGTTTTTCCATACTACTGAAACTGCTCCTTGTCATTTCACTTTCAGCCATGTTTGTTGTTGCCGCAAGCAATAGAATAAGTCAACACGTCGAAATACCGCGAGTATCACGATGTGACTTTTTCATATCATACTTATTTTATCAGTATTCTCGTGAATAAGATGATACAGCACACCCCTACTTCTTACATGTTATCATGGACTGTGTCTTGGCCATCCTCTGTTGGGGGGTCCCAGGCGTGGAGTTTGACCTTCCACAGCTTGATCTGTTGGTCCCAAGAGCGACGACTGTACTTCCTAAACTTATTGGGAGTTTTTGGGTGAACACCTGGCTGACGCATGTGTCTGCAAACACAAAGGGACAGAAAAAACAATAGGAATGTAAAAGTTAAGAAATAAACCATCAGACTGACATCAGAAATCATTTTATGGCCAAGTAGGTTTGCACATACAAGGAAGTTGTCTTGGTGATTGGGTGCATAAATACAGTGCAAAAAACAACACACAACAGTCACGTGCACATAAAAGTTGCAGTGCTGTATTGATTGATGGTGTGTGTGTGTGTGTGTGTGTGTGTGTGTGTGTTATGTTTGTTTAGACCTACTTCGGAACTTCTTTGATGTATCGGTCATAGGCCAATGTGTTCTTGCCGTAGTTTATCTGTTTCTGTCGCCGTAGCAACACAGCCTCATCAGTCTCCATGTTTTCTCCCTCTTTTGAGTCACAGCTGCAGCAGACAGACAGACAGATGTATTTACACATACAGACTCAAACAATAGAGGCGTGACAGGCTGCTTTTCATTGTGAATGGAACCTCCAAATAGCATCTGGGCTTGCTATAACTATTCAAGGCTCAAGTCTCTATGTCACAACCTGGAGTAGTTGAAGAAGGCGTTAACTCGGAGACGACATGATATGATTTCAGTGGAAACTGAACCACTGCTGTTAACAGCTTATCTGATAACTCCAACTCAACTCTGTAAAAGCACTTTAAACACACATAGGAAAAGCCAATCATTGCAAAGCGGGTCTTTCCCATTTAAGAAAGGTACTGGGAATACATTGAATGCAAACAGATTGCTCAGGACACAACAACATCTGTTGGAATATACCTGTTGGATGACCCATTGCACCACACCCTCTAGAAGGTTAATCACGTGTTCCATCACAGAGCTTGTCGGCCTATTTGTGTGCATTATGGATTAAATAGGTGTGGCTGCAGCTTTTTAAACATCTTGACCTGACGAAGATCCAAGTAGTGTCGAAATGCTGTCTTGATTAAACTTTTGGGACATGGAGTAAGTGTGCAGGTGTTACTTTGTTCCTCACATATGCTGTTTTTCTGATAGCCTTGCACCTACTTGATGTGTATATAATTCAGTGTTAACTTCGGTGACAAAAACTATGATGAAAACTTTTCATCAACAACTTCTTTTCCATGACAAAAATGAGACGATGACGAGCTACATTAAAAATTAAGATGAAATCTATGTTTAATTTTCACTGACGAGACGAAAATGTTAGTGATGGACTATCGGACACTGAAAGTTGAGAACAGGCGTTTTAATCACCAGCTCTGTGAGAGGACACAAGTTTAAACCTCCAGACTAGCATGTTGCGGATTAAGGAAGAATTCAGGCTTTAATTAAGTTATTTCTCTGCGTCATAATAGTGAGATGGATAAATCAGAGTTTACAATGAACCTGGGTACAAATCCTGGTTGTCTCAGATTAGTTATTTGTGGTGTTACGGTTTTCGAGAGCATAAATAGAGAGATGTTGACCTTTCCAAATGATGATCAGTAAGTTTGTGCTCATAAATCACCCCTTAAACCTGTCAAACACTGCTGGAGAAAAGACAGTTTGTGAGTGTGTAGAAATTATTTGTGATTGTAGGGGGAAAAAGTCTGAATTTCATACAACCTGTCACTTTAATTCCAGTTTCTGAAACATGATTTAATTTAACTGGATTAGGTTTAAGATTAAAAAACAGAGAAAACATAACAATTAAAAATATGTGCTCAAGTAAACACAACAAGCTTCAAACTTAAAGAGCAAACTTAAAAAAGAGCCAGCTGCTTTGGATGCAGTGTTACCCCTACTAAAAGAAACACATGAACACCATAATTCCTTTGAGTGTTTGTGTCAGTGTCTGTCTGCCCCCCCAAAAGCTGTAAACTTAACTCTAAAATGAGTAAACAGTTTACAGTAAGAATAACTTATGTATAGGCACACTGATAAATGTAATATGCAGAATGTTGGCCTTTAATTTAAATGAATCTTCTGAGTTTACTGTCGGAAAAAGAGATAATACAAGAAAAGGTAACAAACCTCCCAGAAGAACCAGAGGAGGTCTTTCTCTCTCTCTGGGTGACCTCAGCACCCAGTATCCTCCTCCTGTAACTGAATAGAGTGCACACACACACAAACACTCAGTGAAGACTGGCATTCAATATAGAGTGTGCTTTTAATGAATCAGAGATAAAAACCATTAGAACAGAAGCAGTTTGGTTACCGCTGCATGTCTCTGTGTACACCCCTCCTCATCTCATCATCTTCCACCTGGCTGCCCCAGTCAGACTGTCTATTGCAGCGAGATGTTGGGCCTGTGCTCTCTGGAGTGGTGAAACTGGGGAGGAAGGACAGGGGGCACATAACAGCATGAACACACTGAGGGGAATAGAAGTTCTTGCTGCCACAGTGACAGCAGATGGAGTTGTGGGCACACATTGCCAAACCTGCACCACTCCTGTCAAGAGTACTGTTTCAATACATTGTGCGAGAGCTTGTTGTTGGTCCCTGCAAAGGAATCTCTGGTCTTACATTTTGCCATCTGCGTAGTATTTTTTATGTAACTAAGCAACCAACCAACCAACCAACCGCAAAGTAGATGATCAACTTCCTGTGTTTTTCCCGCATGTCCAATGTGCATAAACAGTTATGTGATATGCGTTGTCAGATGTGTTAGTACGGATGAAGATTAATTCTGAAATAATGCTCAAATGCTTGTGTGTACGGAAATTGTTTTTGTTTTAAAATGAAAACCTTTTAGTGTGGATGTGACCTCAGCATGTTCAACACAAGCAGTGTCTGCAGGGGTTGCACAGTATTGTCAGGGAGTCTCTCACGCCAAGCACAGACTGTTTGCCCTCCTCTCCACTGGGTGGCACTACAGGATTGTCTGTTTCAGGACCCGCAGGCTCAGGAACAGCTTCTTTCCAGTTGCCACCCTGCCTAACTCTGCACCAACTCTGTCACATTGGTCATACTGTAGATAACTTATCTATACATTTGTACATGTTGAGATGCTTGACTTTTTTGTCTCAGTTAGCTGTACTCCAATCTGGAAATCCATCGGTTACCTCTGGAGGCACAGCCCTGGAGGCACAGCCCAGAGTTTTTCGACTAACGGAAGTGCAGGGGCCTCACGCCCTTCACTTCCGGCGGTGCCCCCAGGGAATCGCCGTGTTGTTTACAAATACTAAGGGTAGAAAACCAGCAGAGTTGAGCTATATATCACCGCGTAGACTAATCTGATGTTTGTTAAGTCTATAAACACAATGATTGAACAAACGTTAGTTTGTTAAGTCTATAAACACAATGATTGAACAAACGTTACTATTTCCGTGTGCACGTTAACATGGTTATCGTAGATTAGCTGGGCTAACCGTTAGCTGTTAACGTTAGCGGTCGCTATGGACGCGGAGCTTGCTGTTTCTGTAGGTACACATTTCCTGGGGACACCTGCATGTCTCGGCCACGCCCCCTCCATTGTGATTGGCTAAAGCGCAGCATCGTTCAGACTCAAGGCCCCGCCCTCCCCCCCTCTAGTCGTCTTTCACACAGGGCTGCCGACAGATTCTACAATGTAAATTGCAGAATCTGTCTTGAGAGATTAGCTGTACTCTGGCAATAAAGATGAATCTAACATACAAAAAGATACTTCTATTGTAGGTGTATACTACCTTACCTAGCATGTCTCTTGTCAGAGTCTCTACCATCGCTGCAGTCAGTGTGCCTGCCTTTTTCCTTAACACCACCTTCTGCCTCTCTGTTTGCCCGCAGACTTCCGTCGATCCCTCGTTTTCTGCAGTTGGACCACCGAGACGGGCCATAGCTCCTGCACAGGGAAGACACAAAGAATTTGATTTAAACATATAAGCATATCTAAAGTAAATGTTTCTGTCTGTTGAGCAAATCAATAAAGCACCAAAAAAGCCATACACACTCTAACAGTACACTGTTCAAAAAGTAGGATGCATATTGATTATTTTTTAAGCACTGAGGAGGGACCCATGTTTTTTATTTTGGCTTAGGGGAGGGGCATGCACATTTAAATGGTTGTATTCTATATTTATTTTACCACTGATTATATACCACAATTTTTATTAATCTGCAAAATTACACCATTCAGTATAGCCAGAAACTGTAAAACCCAAAATTATCATTGGATTTTCAAAGTTCCACCGCGTCATGTGCGAGTAAGGCTTCCTTCAGAAAAAAACAAAACACCAAATCTGAGCTCATCAAAATCGCTTTGTTCCATGTCTCATTTAATTTTGACAGAAATGCCAGTTTGCACTTGTTAACCAGCATGTACAAGGGTGGAAACTTGAGACTTTTTACAACTCCAGGACCGCCTTTAACTTTAAACTTTCAAACATTTAAGAGTACATTTAAAAAAATCTAATAACAAACTATGTTGGAGGGAGGATCATGCCGTTTCCACCAGTCACTCAGGGAGGCACATGGAAGAATATCCGTAGATTTAAAAAAAAAAAAAAAGGGGGGGGGGTGTCACACCCCAGCCACCCTCCTTCTCTGATGAGTAAAGAACAGTCCCTTATGTTAACAAGCAACAGCAATGTAGCTCAACATCGCCGCCCAATAGTCTTTTAGAACTGATGGTTAACGTTACCTCCGTGTTGTATGCTGATACACGATTAGCACAAACTTGGGCTAACGTTAGCTGCACATAACGTTACTTAAACTGATTTTTTTGTCAAAAAGTTTCTCTCGCCACCTACTTCCGATTATTCATTCATCCATTACGGCCCAGCATGTCTCAATACACACTGGACTGATCATCACCGCCATATATCTATTCATTTGTATCCCGAATAACTACAGTCAGCAAAACCCCCTTCATTGCCTAATGACCTTACTGTTGGTGTTACACACGGGTCCTCCTGTAAACGTGGTTAAAGAAATCGTTCAGCTAAAGTTATCTGTACAGACACGGACACATTATAATCCAACCCGGCACACAACTGGACTGTTCTTTTACAGCCTTTCTGATCCTCTCTTACCACCACAATAACTACTAAACAGAGGACGCCACCGTGTTAACGTGATGAATAACGACACCAAAGTTATGAATACAGTCCAATAAGGATAAAGTTGCGACCACAAGGCTACTAGACATAAGAAGGTAAAGCTAGTCAAACAAGCTAGCACAGGAAAGAAGAAGCTGTAACGTTAGAGCAAATATTTTCAGGAACATGAACAGATCCAGTGTTTGCTAAAGTTATAGAAATATCGTTAGTCACTCACACATTAAAGTTACCAGCAAATATATTCTGTAAGTTAGCTAGCAACACATCTACAAAGACAACAGTTCCAGCTAACGTAGCATAGTGCTTTCCATCAAGTGGACAAAGGCACAAAGGAAGCTCGTAATAACAGTTTCTATAAACGTTAAGTTAGGTGAAACCACAAAATTCAAAACTGACCTGTTTTCGTGTTCGCTGTCGTGAACATCACGTCGCTTGCCTCTGGTCCAGTCAGACATTTTCTTGACAACAATAAGGCTAACGTTAACTATCTGGAGAGTTAAAGTACTTCTGTTGGCAGCCGGGAGGCTCTACAGCAAGCTCGCAGTCCACACAGATACCCGCCAACACTGAAAGACGCGGGGTTCCAAACAATCCAACAAGTCACATGACCGGAAATGGCCGTTATACATGTAAATTTTAGGGGACGAGGCTCGTTGTGTGTGAACAGCGTCGGCCCCACAGAGAATGAGAACAAGCGATGGGAGCAGGGCACAGCAGGGGGCAGTGGCAAAAAGTTGCAGTCTTCTTGTAATTCTTCTTCTTCTTCTTTGGTTTTACTCTCCTTTGCGCTGTATGCCGCCCCCTACTGTATCGGAGGGTGTAACGTCATGACTTAAAAAAGCTAGATAAAGAAAAGAAGAAAATATCCCAAAGACGTTATATTATGGATATTAATCCTGTTTGGTTTATATTTCAATAAAGCCCCTTGCACCTGCACGCTATGGTTTGTCCCCATCTCAACAGACCCATTATGCATTTTTAAAACAGAATACAATTTCTTACATATGTATTGGTCTAATGTGGTCTGGATTTGGTCTAATGTGGTCTGGATTTGGTCTAATGTGGTCTGGATGGGAAAAAAGCAGTGCAATCACCCTTTTTTGCATTTTCACAAATAGAATAAAGGTTTCACAAATCAGAAACTGTGTTTTAATGAGTCTCTGGAGTCTCCATGTTAATCTAGTCCAGATTTGACTAGTCTAAGTATAGTGGTTTGTGATCTGGACCTGGTCTAATGTGGTCTGGATGGGGAAAAAAAGCAGTGCATTAACCCTTTTTTGTGTGTGTCTCCATTTCTCCAAGCCACACTCCTAACTTGCCCCCCCAAAAAAGGTCCTGGGGGGCTGCTTTTGCATAGTTTGTTATCTGTGTGTGTGTTTTTTTCTGCAGTTTTACTTTCAAATCCTTTATTTTGAAACCCAGAAATCATGTCATCTGGAATCTATCGGAAATGTAACAGTAAAAAGAGAACAGTTTTTAAAGACCGGGCTGTATGTTTAAAAAAAGCACATGTACATTCTTATATAGTGAGAAAAGACCTCGGAGCACATAAGAAAAAACATCAGGCCAGAGGCCCTCATACCTTCTGTATGGTTAGATCTAAATAGAGGCGCCTCCATATTCAATAGGATGTCCCCACTACTTCTATAGGACTTAACAATATATCCACCATTACTCACAGAGGAGAGGAACAACACACCAAATACATCAGGGGTCCACTGAATACACAGATCATAAGGAACAATACCAATCACTCCATGGACAGGTAGATCAAATAGTACAAATTGTAAATTGTAAACTTTAAAGGAGCAATAAGCGAAATTCATCATTTCTAGATTGAAGGAATTAAAAAATTGCTATGTGAATGTAGCAGAGAGAATCTGAGTCAGAGGCTGCAGACTGCAGCCTCTCCAAAAAGTAGGTCAACTCCTCCCCTTTCCTAACCCCCCTAAATTGGCAGAGCCTATTTAAGACACCTGTGGCATGAAGGCTGCCTTTCTCCTTGTCTGTGCCTGGTGGCTGCCAAATGGTCATGTCTCTGAGGTGGGTAATGTGGCCTGGAGGTCGTTTTAGCCTGTTTTACTTTGAGTAGTGACCTTTATTGTAACAGAAGCTACATTGTGTTTGTGTTAAATAGTTTACTGCCTGTTTTGCACGGATGGCCTGGTCGTCTTGGTGTCCATTGAAATTGATTTGAGGTTTGTTAACTTTTTAAACAATGTTTAACTTCCACAAACCACAAAATGTGTTCATTGTATTTGCTTCTTTTGTAGTGGTGAATTGTTCCAAACTGATTGGAGGACATCAGGGTAATTGTAGTACCTGCTCAGACACATCAGCTGCTGTTTTGTTTTAGATGAGTGTTTTGTCTGTTTTGTTAGCTTTGGTTTTGTTAGGTCCTGTTTTGTTCCAGGTTGCTCATCTTTAGTTTACTTTGAGTTAGCCATTACTTTTGAATTATGACATTCTATTGAAATTGTTATTAAAATTTGCCCTTTTAGCCTGAACCAACTGGTTTAATACAGTTTTAGCCGTTTCTTGGGTAATATTTTCTTCTTTTTTTTCCTTACAGTGCAGTGGTTGTTGGCTAGCGGTGGAGGCTAGGCACCCTGGGTGGCTCCCAGCACCTTTCTCTTGTAGTGATAAGGGCACTGGGACACGATAGTCTGCACCTGTTTGCCGTGTGTTTGCTGTGAGTGGTGGGTAAGTGCACTCCTGGGACACTTCCTTTGGTAGTTTGCCTCCCCCTTGCTAGCTTCCACTCACTCCCCCCTCCCCGTTTTGATAATTTTAATCATCTACTCTGGAAGTGTTTTCATTAATTAAACAAAAAAGAGTTATTGTTAAGAGAATAAATTGTAATAAAGTTTCATACATCCTTCCGTAACTTTGATTTGCCTTCATTGCCCATTACTAATTCTTTCTTTTCCCTCTACAGACACTTCCAGTTTAATAGTATTATTTTTGCTTATACAGTTCTTAATAAATAAATCTTGATTTGCTTTTGAGCCATGTCTGTCTTGTAGTGCTTGAACCTGTGTTTGCCTTATTGCTTAGAACTGGGTATAACTCCTTGGGTGAAAGTCCCTAGGTGGCGTTGTCTGGCTTGCAATTGGTGTCATTCCGTTACAGCCCCTTTTATAATATAAAAGCACCACCCCACGTTGCCACATTCTGGCATTGTCGGCAGGGTCTACTGTAAAAGCAGAGACGTGTGTTCATTTTTTTTCTTTTGTATGCCAGTTGGTTCATTTTAAAACAATTAAGCATTGTTAGGTTTGATCAGTATTCTAGAAAACAGACAAAACAGCAGCTGATTCCACAGGCATCCCAAGCTTCAAGCGACCCCTCCCTGTTAGCCTCACCGGTCCTGGGTCTCCTCCTCCATCATGGCAGAAGAATTGAACCAGTTAAAGGAATTGGTGGCTCAACTTCAAGCAGAAAACCGGCTGCTGCGAGAACGAGAAGCGGCACCCAGTGCTAGTGCTGCATCAGTCAATGACTCTTCTGATCAGCCCCCCTCTTCCAATGCCCCACTAGTTGAGCGACTGGTTTATGTCCCTAGGGACAGGAAATGTCCCATGTTTAGAGGTAGAACTGGTCTTAGCATTTCAGAATGGTTAGAGGAGGTTAAAGCTTGCATGCGTGTACATCATTTGTCTAGCGCTGACAAGGCTCTTTTCATTTATGGTCATTTGGACGGTGAGGCTCGAGAGGAAATCAAATATCGATCTAGAGAGGAGAGGGAGGATCCAGATAAAGTCCTTGATATTTTGCAGGAGTTGTATGGATGTTCTAAATCCTATGTTTCTCTGCAAGAAGACTTTTTCTCAAAAGCAACAGGAGGGAGAGACACTTTTCACACGCTTTAATGTGTTTGATGGACAAAGTTGTAACCAATGCTCCTAATAGCCTTCCAAATTCTAGTGTTTTACTGCGTGACCAGTTTGTTGAGCATGTTTTTGATTGTACCCTTTGCAGGGAATTAAAACAGCTAATCCAGCGTCAACCTAATGCCACTTTGCTTGATGTCCGTAGTGAGGCCATCAGGTGGGAGCGGGAGGGAACACCAGGGGGTGCCAGAGGCCGGAGCCACTCTGTCCCATCTGCTACAGGTTTCCAGTTTTCTCAGACAGGGGGTCTTCATTCAGGGTCAGGTAACCCAGACTCCGGTTCTGAACTAAAAGAATTGAAACAAATGTTAAGAATGCAGCAAGAACAGCTAAACCAACTAAGCAGCTGTTTAAATGCACTTCAGCATGCCCCCAGGCTCACTTTCAATAAAAGTAAACAGTCTGTTATTTGCCGCAGGTGTCAGAAACCTGGTCACTTTGCGAGGGAGTGTGATGGGGAAAGAGTTAGGCCACCAGCTAATCCAGCCCCACCTGTTACTACTACTTCTAACCATAGACAGTCTTACCAAAACCAGCAATTGGGAAACTTGCACCCCCTGAACTGCTGAGCCAAAGTTCAGGTGGGGGCCCTGTTGGCTCAGAGCTAGGTGCAGAGAAATCAGTCGCTATGCCAGAGTTAATGTCAGCTTGTCCTCACATAACTGCTTTACTTGGGGGGATTCCAGTGCCATGTTTAGTTGACACAGCTTCCATGGTGTCCACCATAACAGTCCTTCTTTGTGCAGAACTTTGCTCCCTGGGGGGAAGAGAAGCTAAAGTCATGCCACTGGCTACAACTGAAGGCTGCCAATGGGTTAGAGATACTGTATGTAGGTTATCTTGAGCTTGATGTTGAGCTTTGCGACAAGGTAATGACAAAGTGTGGTGTGCTGGTTGTTAAAGACCCCCCAGGTCACTCCTCTTCCTCACCCGGTATCCTAGGTATGAACATTCTTAAATCATGTTATAAAGAGTTGTTTGTACACCATGGTCCTGCTCTTTTTGATTTGCCCTCTGTGTTACAGGCCCCCAGCCCACTCCAACAAGCCCTACAGCAGTGTCACCAGCCCAGGCCACTGCACCCCCTGAACGCTCAGGCAGAGTTAGAGTGAAGGGTAGGCGGGTTTTCAGAGTTCCTGGCGGTAGCATGCAAGACGCCCTCGTGCAAGACACTACCAAGGGCTGTGTTAGCCTCGCCAGATGCAGAGGTTTCTGCATCATTGGTGCATGCCAGAGATGGGGGACTCGAGTCACATGACTTGACTCGAGTCAGACTCAAGTCGCAAATATGATGACTTGAGACTTGCTTGACTAACATTGATAAAAGACTCAACTTGACTTTGACTTTGTATTCATGACTTGAGACTTGACTTTGACTTGAGACAGATGACTCGAAAGGACTTGGCTTTAATTCAATATTAAAGGCACGCTAAGCACCGCTGGGCATCACTTCTGTTTACGTTCAACAATGTTATCAAACACATCGGAGCTAGCCCCCCTAGCCCCCCCTCATGCCGATGGAGGATCAGGTGAAGTTTTAGAGTCCTCACAACACTTGCGGAGATCCAAGGGGAGAAGAGTTAGCAACACAACTCCAACTAATGGAAGCTTACGGCGCCCCAGATTCAAACGTCCAAAAACACATAATTGAAACCACAAAATATCTCCATACTGCTCATCCGTAGTGATCCAAGTGTCCTGAAGCCCCGACATAAAAAGCTGTTTGTAGAAACGTCATTTGAATTCTGTTTTTAGCCTCATTCAGAGCTCTATGGTGCAAGCATTTCACTCTAAAAATAGTTTTGTGTGAGCAAAAGAAATCATTCAGCACGCTGTGCAAGTACAGATTTCAACCAGCAGCAGAAACGAAAGGCAAATCCTGCCGGTTGTGGGTTGAACGGCGGTCACAGACAGGAATACGGTGGAGCACTATGGCCACCGCAAGATAACGGTTTACCAGCGACCGAGAAGCCAGGCTCCAGGTCCAATAATTTCCTCTTCCACCACACTGAAGGGACTGTTCTTAACTTATCAGAGGAGGAGGGTGGCTGGTTGATTTTTATTGTTTTTATTTATTTTATTTTGATCCCCCCTGTAGCCACAAATATTTTTCCTTGAGCTTGTCGAAGTGACTGGTGGAAAATGCATGACCCTTCACCATGAATTAGATTTTTAAAATTTAGCTGAGTTCATCGGATGAACTCAGCTAAGTGTGGCAGGGGACCCTACAAAAGCCAGTGGACTAAAGACATCCTTTGTGTCTAAAGGTGCAGACACACCAAACCGACATCAAAAAACTAGCAGCGACGAAAGGCAACTGTTGCGTTGTCTACGTCACCTCACGCCACCCTGTGTCAGTTGCGTTTGACCACACTACACAGACTACACCAACGGCCAAGTGGCACGTACGTTCTGTGCCTGCGTGAGAAAGAGCGGAGTGAGAGAGTGGTACATCCTGTCAGCCAAGGGGTTTCCTATTTGTGCAGCCGAGCACCGCAGCACCTCCATGGACTATTACATCCAGACGGTCCCAGTGTTTCCTCGGCAGGCTCCACTTCACTCAGCTGCCCGATAAACCCGCTGCTTCTTCCCACTTTAACCTGAATAACAAACCAGGGCTCGGGGCTCCAGTTGGATCCAAACGGAGAGCCAGGGCTAGCTCAGAGACTAGCAGAGGCTAACTGGCTGTGCTTCCCTCCGGTCATGCTGCGGCTAATGCTCCGCTAGCTGCTCCCAGCTAGCCCCGGCTCTCCGTTTGGATTCTAACAGAGAGCCGGGGCTAGCTGGGAGGCTAGCGGAGGCTAACTGGCTGTGCTTCCCTCCGGTCATGCTGCAGCTAACGCTCCGCTAGCCACTCCCAGCTAGCTCCGGTTTGTTATTCAGGTTAAAGTGGGAAGAAGCAGCGGCTCTGTCGGGCAGCTGAGTGAAGTGGAGCCTGAGGAGGAAGCACCTGTTAGCCCCGGTTTCACTGCAGGCAGATTCACTCGCTACAAGGGCGAGGAAATAAAACCTGAACAGCCAATCAGAGATCTCACCGACAAGCTCCGCCGCTGATTCAACATACTCAATCGGCAAAAAGCCGCCAACGCCGATCTGCGGACAGTGTGGGACACACCGCAAAAACTAGGCCGACAGACGCTCACCGACGGCCCGACTTTGGTCGACGGCCGACCATCGGCTTGGTGTGTCAGGGCCTTAATAGTAGAGCAGTAGGCCCAGTGTAGCCCTGTGTGTGTGTGTGTGTGCTGGGCCCTTACCACACACATCATGGAGGAGAGGGTGGCTCCAGGGGAGCCTTTGTATTTTTTGTTGTTTTCCTATTAAATGTGTTATTTAAAATGTTTACTGCGCTCCTAAATTTCTTTCTGTGCTCCTAAATTTTTTCAGTTAGCGTAGAGCCCTGTTTGAACTCTGATTTTAGTGTCATAGCCTGTAGCTCTAACTGCCTCTCTGGGCACCGCATTCACGTGTGCACGCTTGACTTGTAACTTGCTTGACCTGAGCAATGACTCGACTTGACTTGCTTGACTTATAGCAGGGACTTGACTTGACTTGCTTGATTCTCACCATAACTAACTTGGGACTTGCTTGAGACTTAAAGGTAAAGACTTGAGACTTGCTTGTGACTTGCACATGTGTGACTTTCCCCCATGTCTGGTGCATGCATCCAGCATCTTCAAGTATCATGAAAATGTAAAATGTAAAGAAAGATACCCTGGAGCAAGACACTACCAAGGGCTGTGTTAGCCTCACCAGATGCAAAGGCTACCTGGGGATTGATGAGTCTTGTCAGACACAAATATGTCCCCATCACTGGTGCATGCATCCAGCATCATCAGGTATTATGAAAATGTAAAGAAAGACGCCCTGGTGCAAGACACTACCAAGGGCTGTGTTAGCCTCGCCAGACGCAAAGGCTGCCTGGGGATTTATGAGTCCTGCCAGACACAAAGGTTTCCCAATCAGGGTTGTCAGTCTTCATCTGAGTCACTGACATCGGGCCACCATTGGTCACCAGTGGAGGAGCTGAGGCATGAAGTGGAGGGTCTTCGTTCTTCAGGGCTGTTCTCACAAGTCCTCCTCTGCCGCTTCGCACTTGCCTGACCGGTGTTGCTTTCTTCCCTGCTTCTCTTGGTAGAGCTGAGATCTGAAGTCGAGGGTCTTGGGTCTTCATGGCTGTCCACACAAGTCTTCCTCCGCCTCTTCACACTTACGTGCAGTGTGTCGCTCTCTTCCCTGCTTCTCTTGGTTGATGACCTGAGACTGGAGGCTGGGGGAGCAGAGGCTTCAGACCGAGGAGAGACTAGGACAAGGACGACACCATCAGGATCCTCTTCGTCCTCTTCATCCTCTGTGGTGGACACATACCAAGAATCTTCACTCTCCTGGTCAGACCAGTAATCTTCATCTTCAGACCAGTAATCTTCATCCTCAGAGTCCTGGAAATAGTCACTTACCTCAAACTTACCGTCAGCGAAGAAGCCAAGGTTGACCTCACAAATAACAGTCATTGCACTTATTTCATAACAGCAGCAGATGGGAGAACATCAGTTTAGCAATCAGCAGAATTTCAATCCAAGTTAAATATTGACAGCTTTTGCATTAAATGAAGAGAAGGATAGGCAGAATTGTATTTATCTATTTATTTCATCAAATCAGTACCACCACAGTAGACTAACAAACACACAAATTCAGAGAGGCGCAGGCTTGGGAATCGAACCCTCTCCTTCTAGCTGTGAGGCGGCCCTGAGAGCTCAGATCAGTTTTTTTTCCCGTCACATTGAATACCTAATTTATGATTATTCAAGTTTTGTTAAATCAGTCACTAGAAGTTTATCTTCACTGACCTTGTCGATGTTGTTCATCTTCGGCCCATGTTCTATCGGACAGGCGGCTAATGATGTCATGAGGTGACTCAATGGTCCACTTCACTTTTACTTTCTCAAACATCAGACTAACAAGCTTCTCCACAAACTTTTTCTTCTTTGCTTCCCTTGCTATTATATCCTCCCAGCTTGATGCTGATTCAAGAGATAAGCTCTCGAAGCTATCCCATGGTATCACTGGGTAATTGTTATTTCTGTCAGACCTGACAGGCACCCGGGGATCACACACACTACTGAGTCACATTATGAGGTAATGACCAAATTTTTGTCCAAGAGATATTCGTAGCAAAGTCACCCCAACCTGTATTGACATAATGCTTTGTGACAACCTCACTCTGAAACACAGAGCATATAGCTTTTTTTAAATTATTTTTACAGGATAGAGAAAAACACACATTTTCCAACAAGGAGTGTCAACAGAATTAACCAAAGAAACATTTTCTTGATATACAAAACCCTACCACAAATGTACAGAACTTCTGGCAATAACCCCCACGACCAGTGTGTTACTTAAATTCTAAACTATCACAGTATTTCCAGATTTAATACCATTGTAGTGAGAAATTTTGCTTGTAAATGAAATTTAACGGCAATGAAGCCTGTTTGTGTATTTGATGTATTTTATAATTGCGTCCCAGTAGGAAGGGGAGCAAAAACAAATTTGGGAATAAAGTTCCACATGGAGGAGTCGCTGCACAGCCCTCCTGTCCTGGGCCATGCGTGTGCCAGTTTGTAATGTCTCCATTCTGCTTTTTATTGCTCCTCTGTAAGGGTCCCAGCAGGAGAATTTTGCTTTCTTATGTTTCCATAAGAAATACAGCTGTTTCTGGGCTTTGTGTCTCATATAAGTATACCGGAAACATTAAAGTCAGGAGCAGTTTTCAAAGCAGCTTGTTAAAGATTATAAAATATCCCAGCGACAGTTGTCATCTCAGCAGCCAAAGCTGACTAAAAATAAGATCCCCCGCTTCTGTCTTTGTGTGTCTGAAATTGAAAAATCATAGATAAAAAATAAATTACCACAACAGTGTAGTTTAATCTTACTTTCCCCTGCAGAGAAAAAGAACCTCAGCTTCTTTGTCCAAGTTATTATGATCTGTGCCAGAAGCAGCTGTGTAAATAAACCTGCTTGTTATTTGAGGAGACACAACAAAAAAGGAAACTATTTGGCAATTCATTGGTTTTATTTTTTCAGCTGTAATGAAGGAAAATTGTGTTCCATTTTTCATAAAAAAAATATATATGCTTTTTTCCTACACTGTCTTCATGCTACTCAGATCAGAGTACAATTTGATTCACGGGGTGTTGTGAAAATAATCTCAATAACATCAGATGTATTAATAGAGCTGAAATTCAGTCAAGTTTAAACTTTATTCTGTACGCCCATTATTTATTCAATTAGCCTATATTAACTATGTGCTGGATACAGCTTTATTTGTACATTGTAAACAATGCTTCACTAATATTTACAGGTGCACAGAACGTGTTATAAATCATCACAATATGACTTTCTGTCTATGGGACAGACAAGAGAGTATTCTGTGAAACTCAGAATGATCCAGGATGTTGAATCCTTTATTTCAAAAACAAATTATTTACTTGCAGAATTATATAAGTTAAAGGAAGTGCTCTGGAGTAATAAGTCTAAACAGATGAATGATGTTTCAACACAATAAGTCTGTTTCACTGACTTTTTCATACAGTATATCTATCATTTCAGTTTCCAGTTATTTGACAGACAATGTAAAGTGAAATATAATACCCACCAGAGATGGGCAAAAATACATTAAAATGTATTTTGATACAAAATACAAAATACAAAATACCCCTCAAATAAATGTATCAAAATAAAATACAAAATACTGGTGCCAGAAAATGTATCAAAATAAAATACTCAAAAAGTCCTTGACCAAAAATGCTCAAAATTTGCATACTGGAACTAGAGACGATGAGCTTGTTTTCTCACAATTTGGTATAGCAGAGTATTCAGGTTTGGACTGTAGGCTACCCTAAAATATTATTTATTGATTCAGATTTAGATTCAGACAACTTTATTGATCCCACGTGAGGCAGTTCATTTGTAGCATACTCATCCCAAGCATTCACCATAACAACATACAATTTCCTATGTTACGCACAGTCCAGTAAAACAGACCACTAGGTCATTGAATGGCCCAAGTTTAAAAAAACATACATATATAAAAAATTTTTTTAAAAATAAGTAAAAAATATTGTTACATCCAAAATTATAAGAATGTGTAGCCTATTATTTTTGTTTTTTGATTCATGGAGAAAGTATTTTGAGTATTTTAGATACAAAATTACTCCACTCAAAAGTATTTTGTTACAAATTACATTTGCTTTTTATCGGCCTTATCAAATACAAATTACAAAATACTCAAATGTAATTGAAATACATATTTTAAATATAAGTAATAGAAATACTGCCCATCCCTGGTCTTTGGTTTAGATGAGGTGGCTCACCACATCCATGAAACCCTTGAATTTCCACCAGGTGGCAGTAATTGGTTACTTTGGTAATTATGTGCTGCAGTGGCCCCTGCTGTTCCTATGAGACTAATTCCAAAATAATTCAAACCTGACCCAAAGAGTTTTTATCACTTTCATACTCACAACGATGTGCTACGTTAGTTTGGCACCCCAAAAGAGTAACTTGGACTCTCTGCCAGTGTACAACAAAAGCCATTTTGGGTGAAGTACAATAATCCTTTCTTTTTAAATCTCTCTTTCTTTCTTAGTAAGTAGATACGCTTTTACTTTTTGATTCCTTTTTAGTATAGATACGTTTTTCAAAACACACACACACACACACACACACACACACACACACACACACACACACACGCTTTTTTTTTTTTTTTAGCAGAGGTGAATTGTACAGCAGCTCTGGCATGCAGACCCAGTGCTAGAGCAAAAGTATTTGTGAAGAATAAACTCCCTGGGGAGCAAAGGCTCTGCTCGACTCCAACTCCCACAGGAAAGCAAAACTTTATTGGCACATGCCTCACTGATAGATAGACACATCTCATTTGCTGATATCACGGTCCAGCATATTATCTCAGCAAGTTTGCTGATGATGCAAAATAAAGATTAATTCTCACAAATGGGGGCTTTGAAGTAAAATGCAATAGCCTTGTATTTGAAACGTAGGCTATTGGTATAATATAACAACATAATGCACGGTGAAGTACAGAAAAACAACCCAGATTAGAAGAGGATATGAAATATAATCTAGCTATAGTCTGGACATAGAAGGCCTATAATATATGATGAATAACAAAACTAGACTACTACACCTACAAATGATAAAAAACTACTACTAGTTACTAGTAGCCTAATGAAAATAAAAATGGGCCTACTGATAATGAATAAAGTAGGCTATACAATGTCATATATGGTGTGCAATATTTGCAAATGATTGGCATGTGTGCGTGACCCATACAGACTGTAACCACACCCACCGCTGTGTAAAGGACTTCACACTCCCCACACTGCCCCCTGCTCATATCCAGGCCAGCGCCTGTCCGGGTCGCCACTGTCCCGACTCAGCATGTCTCCGAGACACACACCCGCGCTGCTCCTGCGTCTCTTCCCGCCGCTGCTCCTGCTCCTCGCAGCGGGACAGCAGTGCCTCGCGGCTCGTCCGCTCCTCGTGTTCCTGGTCGATGGGTTCCGTCATGACTACATGGATGATCTTCACGCTCTACCTGGATTTCGCGAGCTCGTGGGCAATGGGGTGAAAGTGGATTATATGACACCGGACTTCCCGAGTTTATCATACCCTAATTACTACTCATTAATGACAGGTATGCTAATCTATCTATCTATCTATCTATCTATCTATCTATCTATCTATCTATCTATCTATCTATTTATGCTGTAGTGAGGGGCTGTCACTTTTTCTGTCCCCGTTGATGACAGCTGACAGGTTGCAGCTAGCAGCTGAGTCCTCAGATTTCTTTGTAGATAGACAGCAGACTTTTGAACTGTTAAAATTTCCTATAGGCTAGAAAGTGACAGCAACAACAATGAAAACTACCTCAATAACTAGTATCACAAGTAGACTTTGATTTCATGGCAGTCCAAAGGATCGCACCTTTAATCCATGGATATGGAGCCCTTTGTATGTCATTGGCTGTGGTTTCTCTGTTATCACTCATTAGTGGCATTTCTGGTGTTTACATGTGCTGCCATGTGAGGATTTAATGTGTTCTTAATGATGTTATTATATATGTTATTATAGATATATTTTTATTCTGTTCCTTGTTTGTCTGGTCACCAAAGCTGCTGTGTTATAGCATGCTGTTTACCCAGGCAGAGCTTGCAAGGGACAATATCTGGTATCTAGCAGAGATTGTTTTATTGTAATATGGGCTGTATAAGTATTAATGAGTAACTACAGGGAAGATAGATTGCTGTCAGCTTGTAGTTTTTGTGTATATGACATATAGTTATATAGATAACCTCTTGCACTCCACCCCCATTTTGTGGTGAAAACACCTAAAATGACATACCCAAATTAAATTGACTGTAGCCTCTGAACCGCTCTGACTGCATGCATGCATGAGGTCTTGCCAGAAAGAAAACTCTCTAAAGTTTCTTGTGAAAGTGTCAGAAATGCTCCAGGTGATACAGAGTAATGGGCCTCTGAAGTCAGTAAAAAGTTGAAGATTTTGCCTAAAATAAAAAATGTATTTCAGAATGAATAACTGTCTGTGGCTTCATCTGAGCAGGTAAATGACACTGTGGGGCTGTAGGCACACTATCAATGAACATCTGTTTCTAATTTGAAGAAGACTGCTCAAAGTATGACCATTCTACAGTGTTTTGTCCATGCAAAGATCCAGGCGGAGCTCCACATGACAAGAGCGCTCACTCGGCTTCAAAACAGTACTGTCAGTGATCAAACAACACTCAGCCAGCTTCAAACATTGTACCTTATTGAAATCAGGCGTGATTATGATAGCTGATGTTGTTTATGACACAGAAACACCACACAGTGATTATGAAGCTGAAACAAGATATTGCAATCAGACTATTATAGCGTAACCATTTTACTTCAAGTCTGCCCATTTCTTCTGGACATTGTAATTGAGCCAGTGTGCCTGAAATTAGCTGAGTGACAAGGTGCCAGACCATAAGAGAGACCAAGAGACCAAAGGAAAGCTACGAAAATCTCGGACACAGTGCCAAAAACCCCCGCAAATAGAGAAAATCTGGGGTTAGCTCTCACTTTAACTTAAGCTGGCGATACTGTTTATAAACAGTAGCTGACAATTCCTGCTAGTATGCCTTTAAGATAATATAGTCTGACTTGAATGAAGAACTAGGAAAAGTGATACACAATATATATGAAATACTTTGAATACATATGAATCTGTCTTTGTGGTATCTGTCCCGCTGCTTCTCCACCGTGATTACCCCTTGTTTCCACTTACGTATGTGTACAGAAATGAGTCAGCTGGAAGTCTTCCTGTGGGAATCTCTGTGATATCCGATGTGCCTGTGAAACTCCTCCCCTCTGTAATTTTTCGGTCCGGACTAGCAAAATTTTGGGAGCACCCACCATAATGTAAGAATGAGCTAACTGTAGATTGAGCTAACTGGTGTAGTTTCATGTCGTATCCGACAACAGGAGGCCTTTAACAGATACCGTCCTGATGTTAGCTTTTCTTAGCTGTCCCTGTCAGCTGATGCTTTCTAGACATCGTGATTTCCCAAAACTGAATAAATACCACACATAGCAACACAAAACTGCTTTGTTAGCTCAATCATGTTGTAACTAAGATATCCGCTGGAAAAAATATTTTTTTCACGGACTGTTATTACAGACACCGCTAACAGCTAACGGTTAGCCCAGCTAATCTACGATTGTTGTTATTTACAAAACGTCACATCCCGCCTTGAGTATATCCAATCAGCACCAAGTAATCCCCAAGCCCCGGCCAGGAGTTTCTCGGGGCCGTTCTGAGTACCTACTCTGAGGCAGGGACTTGTTTAGCCCCTGTAAAAGTTCCGGTACTCTGTCCTTAGGGGGTGGTTCCTGCGGTGGAGACGCGCACCAACGGCCCCAGCCCCGTAAAATTACCCCGAAGTTCCTGTGGTGGAAACGGGCCTTAATATAACTGTGCTGCCTTCCGCTGTTGTCAGAGCAGTCTTCCTCTAAAATTAGCATGAACTATTTACACTCATTATTTTTTACTTGCAAAGCAAAAAACGCACTTCAAAAAGACCTAGTGAGTCGAATCATAAACTCTGACTCATAAAGAAGTGCCCCTACTAAATTTCAGTTCATAAAGTGTGTACAAGTGATGAATATTGTGCAAGTTAGGAACTTTTATAAACAAAGCTTTTTTGTCATATTTGTTTAAAATTCACCATTGGGCCTTTTCCGTTGTCACTTTTGGCCACATCAAGTTAAGCCATGCTGCGCCGATTTCCATTGCCATTATCAGCCGAGCCGCACCAGAGATCTGTGTGTTCAACTTTTAGTATGTTTGTAGCTACGGGTCTGTGTCATTGGTCCGACAGTCCATTGGTTCGACATCCCATTAGTCCGACTGTCCGCGGTGATGAACGGCTCGCGGCGGGCGTTTGGTGCACCGCGACCGGCTCTGGGTCAGCTGGGAAAGGCTTGAGTCGGAGCAGGCTCACGGCTTATGTGTTTGTCACTTTCTTTTTCATTTTAACCCACACCATGATCTTTTCCTGACCATAACCAAGTGATTTTTGTGCCTAAACCTAACCAGACCTTAACCACAGGGCATCATGATGATTTCGGAACGGACTTAGGAACAATGGGTTTAATATGGTCGGAACAATGGGATGTCGAACCAATGGGCTGTCGGACCAATGGGCAGTTCCCGTAGCTACTACCTGAATCTTTGTGGTTTGGAGGTTCAAACCAGTCCAAGCCAAGCCAAGCCAAGCCAGCTCATGACTGTCGAAAAGGCAAGGCAGCTTTATTTATAACACATTTCATACAGCAGGACAATTCAAAGTGCTTTACAGAGCAATAAAATATAAAGGTATATATATATATATATATATATATAAAAGGTAAATTAATTACTAAATGATTAGCAATTAAAAAAAAACACCATTAAAATAGCAAAAGTGCAGACAAGAGGTGCAAAGATTTTTTATTATTATTATTTTTTAAAATGGTCGTCATATTTCCTAGTTTTTGTCAGGACCCCAGCAGCGGCATTCTGAGTAAGCTGTGGTTGCCAGACAGCTTATTTTTAAAGTCCTTCAAACAGACCGTTGCAGTATTCTAATCTACTGGAAATAAAGGCGTGGGTGAGCCTTTCAAGGTCTTGCTTTGACATTATTATTATTATTGTTATTGATTATAAATATAAATATAAAATAAATGAATTATAAATTTAAAGCTGAGTCCAGGATAACACCAAGGTTTCTTGCTTGACCCCTAGTCATAAGAGAGAGGGTCTCAAGGTGAGAGCTGACACTCTGTCTTTCTTTCTGTGGCCCAATGACAATTATTTGGTCTTATGTTGAGTTGGAGAAAATATTAATACATCCAATTTGCTCAGTACAGTGATACATACATTCTACAGGTCCATAATCACCTGGTGAAAGCGATATGTACGTATATTTGCGTGTCATCTGCATAATTATGGTACTGCTACTTTATTATTTTGTATGATTTGGCTTATGGAAGCCTATAGAGATTAAACAAGAGGGGTCCCAAAATGGACCCCTGTGGGACCACCCATGTCATGGCCATCTGCTCTGACTTATAGTTATCAATTGAGACAAAGTACTTCCTGTCAGGAAGATATGACTTTAACTATTTAAGAACAATTTCAGAGAGTCCGACCCAGTTTTCTGGTCTGTACTAAAATTCTATGGTCCACTGTGTCAAAAGCAGCACTTAAATCCAACAGCACTAAAATAGAAACCTGAATTGGTGTTCAGGCAAATGTCATTTATTACCTTTACGAGTGCAGTCTCAGTGCTGTGATGGGGCCGAAAAACCTGACTGAAAGTTATCAAAACAATTGTTCGGCTTTAAAAAGTTGTCAAGTTGCTGGTAGACAACTTTTTCAATAACAAAAAAATGGTAAGTTTGAAATAGGCTGATAGTTGCCGTTATAGTGGCATGAAGGCTGCTCTTCTTTAGGAGAGGCTTGATGACTGCAGTTTTTAAAGCATTTGTAAAAGTGTCAGATTGGACGGAGACATTAACTATAAGAGTAAGTTGTTTTACAAGGCTGCTCACTTCAGTTTTAAGGAAGCTAGTGGGTAAAACATCAAGGCAGCAAGTGGAAGAACTGAGACTTGGCACAATTTCTTCCTTTGTTTTGACATTGACTGACTTAAATTCTGTCATACCCAACAAGTTACCTTTGTAAGACTAGTGTCGGTGCTTTATTCTTTGGCATTGAAGAGTTAATCTCACATTTGATGCTGCAAACTCGTTACATTTGCTGGTGGAAACTGGTTCTGGAGATATTGGAACCGGAGGGTTAGTTAATCTGTCTACAGTAGCAAATAATGCATGAGTTGTTACTGTTGTTATGATCTCAAGAGAAAAAATGACTGCCTTTCACTTCTTAAGATCAGATTGAAAATGTGTAATTTTTCTTTATAGATTTCAAAGTAAATGGGGAGCTTCGATTTACGCCATTTTCATTCTGCTTTCCAGCACTCCCTTTTCTGGACCCTTACAGAACGAGTGTTTCTCCATGGTGCCTTTTGCTTATTACTGATCAATGTCACCTTAACAGGAGCAATGGCATCAATGATATTTGCAGTTTCAGAAGTGCAGGAATTCAATAGGTCATCAACATGATTTGAAACTGTGGCAGTTTCAAATTTGATGGCTTCCATGAAAAGTGGTTTTTGGTTTCAGTTAAGAAGCTTTATTCAACATGGACAATCTGGGGAGTTATTGACAGATCAAAAAAATACACAGAAGTGATCTGATAGAGCAACATCAAGCACAGTGACATTTGAAATGTTTACACCTTCAGTACTGACTAGATCTAGAGTGTGTCCTCTATTACTGTATGTGTCGGCACTCTCACATGTTGAGAAAGATCAAATTAGTAAAATAACAAGTAAAACAAGTAAAATAACTGGCAAAACTCAGACTCCACTATCAGAACTTCATACCCAAGCAGTCACACGGAAAGCCAACCTCATCACAGCAGATCCCACTCACCCCCCTGCACAAGTCCTTCCAGCTCCTACCATCAGGTCACCGCTATAAAGTCACCACTGCCATAAACATTTTAAACAAACAATAGCTCAAAAATGACCCCCAGCACATGCACTTTACCACATTGCACATTTTAGAGTTTTTCTTGAACTCTGTATAAATTATTTATGCTTCAGTATTCTTTTATCTCACTAGGTTTTTAGGAATTGTGTGTTTCTGTGTTGTGTCGTGTTGTGTTGTTTTGTTTGTTGTATGAGCAACGTCTAAGACGATTTTCTGTCACGACAGACAATAAAGCTTTTCTGATTCTGATTCTGATTCTGATTCTGAAATTTGTCAAGTATGGCAGAAAGTTCTGTGGCGGTATTAGAGTATTTAGGTGGCCTGTAAATCACAATGTATAAGATAAATGGCGAGAACTTTATTTCCATTTTAAAATTTGATGGAGTGGATTTAATAAGAGCAGCATTTCCAATTTTGATGTCCAACCAAATCCCAGTTAAAAACATAAGATCACGCTTATAGAGGTTATAAAATCATTGATTAATAATGACTGATATTAAATACATCTAGTTTTACATTTTTTGCAGCAGGGCCTGTGATACTTTGCTTACAGGGAATTTGAATGAGATTTGTGGGATTGAAGATTCTTCCTGTCACCCTATTAGCTAATCTTTGCTTTGACACTGGAGCTATTGTACATGGGATAGTTATTCTTTCCCTGGGCCTCAGGTTGCCAAAGGACAGATAATGGATAAATGTTTTGGAACAGCAGAGGCCCAGAATGTCCTTGTTGCTGCCAACAATAATAGAAGGTGCCCTTGAGTTGTCCAGGGCACTACGAGGAGAACGGGATACATGATTTTTTTATGTCTCATGTAATACTGTGTGGATATAGTGACAGTTTCGGCAAATACGAAAAAAAGTTATTTTCATAAAAAATGTTTATTTGCAGAATCCAACAAAACTGCATAGTGCAGTTCTCTGCTCAGTTTTTTGTGTTTGTTTGATTATATTAGGTGAAGTAATTTTCCTGTAGTGATGTCATCGGGAATGGGGAAATACCCGAAATACATGTGCTGCACACAAAACAGTAAGATCTTAACCCCATTTAAAATCATATCTGGGATCTGTAGAAATGATTAGCAAGTCACTTTGTAAATGGAATGACTTATATAGCTGTAGGCTGGGTCAGAGTCCTGCACAGGTCCATTTTTGAAAGCTCAATACCAGAACTGACCCATTACCTTTCATCATGTCTAAGTCAGAGCTGCAACCGCCCACATCCGTTAATAAAAGTCCCACGACCTGACCCACAACTGTGTTTAAACACGCACAAGCTACAGTTACTCACATTAAACTGGGTTCTCCCTTCTTGAATTACAAATCCAGCAGAGGAAAAGTCTCTTTCACAGGCTGCATTTGATGTCAGGATGGCAAAAATATACTGTACAATCACTGCAAAGTTAGAAAACATTTTAGCATGCTTCTTCCACCACCATAAAACCTCAAAAGGATCTTCCTTGGGTGTCTTGAACTTGATGTAGGCTGCCACCTCATCCTCGGGCTGCAAAGTTTCATCACTGGAGTCCTCCGTGTCAGTGACGAATGTCAACGGGGTCAAAGGTTCAACTTGTGTCACTGACTTTCAAAATAGAAGGAATTGCAAGTCAATAATAGTGATTTAGATGTCAAAATATTACACATATACTGCAGATCTTTTTCATTTGTTTTATTCATAAAAAAAATATTTTTTTTTGTTTTCACCGGCTTCCTGTCCATGTGAAGTTCATTTATACCAGTGATTTTATATATATATATGTATATGTATATGTGCAACACTGTGTTGTAGAAAAACAATAAATTAACCTTGAACTTTAACTTAAACAACAAGATGCATTTGACAGTTTGCTATATTTGGCTATAGCTTGCTACAGGTGTGTAACATTCAGATTTAGGAAAATAATAGTGTTTAAAAACAGATCATAATTTGGTAGAACCAAACAGAAGTGACTAGAAGGCTGAGTGTTAATAAATGAATGCTGGGCCTCTGCTGTCCATGTCAAAAATACCACATGAAGTAGCTGACTTGGAATCCAGTATTTGTAATAGTCAGTCCCACCTAGAAGATGACAACTGATTGTGAGTTTGACAAGAATTAAAAACAATGACAGTCCAGCTTATGTTAAATAGTTGTCCATGGTATAGGTTTGCAGTCTGTAAAGCACCAGAGGCACTCTGATTGTAAGTAAAAATCCTTCATTAATACATGGATGTCTGTTTGTGAGTTTGTTTAGGTCCAGCCTGTATTGGAGAGACCTTTTGAGGGGGTTACTCGAGTGGACACAGGCACAGTCTGACAGTTGTTGACACAGCTGCGCCTTTGTGCAGTGAAGTCCTGTGAACATCTGAGGCAGAACATTTGGCAGGATCAATGTGTCACCTCACAGCACAGGGTGATGGAGTCCAGCTGTATGTCATCCTCATTCAGTGGTTATGCACTTAAAGGGACAGTTCACCCTCAAATCAAAAATACAGATCTTTCCTCTTACCTGTAGTGCTGTTTATTAATCTAGATAGTTTTGGTGTGAAATGCTGAGTGTTGAAGATATAGGCCATGAAGATATCTGCCTTCTCTCCACTTGTGAAGCTCAAAGTGCCAAAAAAATACATTAACGGCTATGTCTCTTTACAGAAATCATGACCCGGTTACTCAAGATAATCCACAGACCTTGTGAGCAGTTTCATGTAGGAATCATTTTCTTTCTACCAACCTACACCTGCCAACTGAATCACTACGCAGAAAGAAACATGCGTCTAGTGCTTGCTCATCACTGAGCCAGCTTACATCAAAGCTCAACCAACACCGTAAACCCCAATTCGCTCACATAACTCAGTGAGCAAATTAGGGTTTCAACTTGAATTCAAAATTTTTAGTTTAGTAAAATACAGTAACATAAAAGTTTTTAGTACACTAGACACAAAATAAATGTGTCACATGACCCTTGTTTGACAGGAATTTTATGTCAGTTTAACATAACTGTTTTTTGTTGTTTAAGCATTTAGTTACATCATATGAATATTAAAACACTGAAAGCACTTTTTACAAATTTATTTTTAAAATTTCATTGAACTATAAACATATATTGTGGCGAGCTAAGGTTACTTGATTGCAAGAATAAGGCAAAGAGATAAATTCTGAACCAGGAAGTGCTCTTGATTTCACCTCTGCACAATCTTATGTTTGACACTCGAATATCCACACAGGTCACTAACTGTGTATACTACTTAATTTATAGTGCAAAATGTCTTTAACCACATTGACTGTAACCCATTAGAACCACTGTAAATTATATAAATATTAATCAGAGTGGTGGGTAACGTGAGTTATTTAGAACACATTTAAACACAGTTTTCCAATAGTTTTCCCATAGTTTTTCAAATTAACTCAAAACTCAAAAATTGCTGAGTTAACATTAAAAATTATGTCAAGCTCACAAAGGATGAGTTAATTTGTCAAGTGAACCTCATTTTTTTTATGTCATTTTGACATTTGTGTAGACTCTACATTAAAATTTTGCATCATGGAGGACACCATTACTCTTCACATTAGGTGCTGTCCCGAGCACAAGCCTCCTCTCCATTAGTAGATGTAGATGTATATGTATGAAATATATGTACTTTTGACTTTGGTGCGAACTGTCTCTTTGAGTAACCAGTGGACTCAGTGAAACCAGGTTGGGCAGGAGAACACGTTTACATGCACTGTAGTACAGGTTACTTTAAATCTATGTTTGTAATGAGATTTGTCCCCTACTTCTAATCTTATTTTGGAAACACAGCTTTCTTATTTGGTTGTTTGGTATTTTGAAAAGCCTCAGAGTCCTTCACTGTCTTCATTTATGCATGTGAGGAGGCTCCAGGAAGTCTGGGGGTTAAGATAAGAAGAGGACTTGGTACAGTAATTGTCCTGACTCCAGTAGTCTGGACCAACTCAACATTGTTTTGACTCCTTTAAGCTGGTGTGATTATACATGCGACCATATGACACAAGATATGATGTATAAGGCTGAGCAGGGAGTATTGTTAACTTGACGTTCTTGGTATTTCTCTGTCCATGCACATGTGCTGCACCTAAAGCTTCTCACATCATATTTGTGTTATTGTAAACAAACATATTCATGCATGGTTCAAAACGTGGATGTGCCAGTTTTCATTTTTATGCCGATAACACAGTGATATATTGTGCCGGCTCAGCCATCAAGGAGGCTGTGGCCAAATTGCAGGCTGTCTTTAACATTATCTAGATTCAGCTTTCACAACTAAAGCTGATCTTAAATGCTGATAATTCTAAGGTTATCCATTTCTCAAATGCTAGGAAGAAGCCTGTGAACACCCCTGATATTATTTCTGCTCAGGGAAAGAAGTTATAGATTGTCATTTGTTACAAATATCTCGGTATTTGGCTTGATGACTACCTGTCTTTTAAACCTCAGGTTGGTAATCTTCTCCAAAAGCTGAGGCTGAAGTTAGGGTTTTATTTAGGAAACAAGTCCTTTGAGGCCAGAAAAAGACTGGTTGCTGCTATGTTTTTAGTGGTTTTGGATTACAATGGTCTGTTGTACATGAATGCATTAGCATATTGCTTACACATGTTAGATACTACATATCATAGTGCAGTGCGATTTGTTACAAATTGTTAAGCCCTCACTCATCACTGTACGCTCTATTCCAGGGCTGGTTGGCCATCTTTGATCTTTTGTGGGCTAGGTCACTGGTATTTGTTCATTTATAAAGCCATACTGGGTAAACTCTCTCCGTACATTTGTACTTTGATTGAACAGAGATCTGACTGTAGCTACAGTCTGAGATCTCAAGACTTTTTTGTTGTCTGTTTCAAGTGCTTGGACTGAGCTTGGAAAAAATGCTTTTACGTGCTCTTCTCACTTTGAATAACCTTCCATAAGAGTTGAGGCTATGTGAATTGGTCTCTCTGCCTGATTTTAAATAAAATTGAAATTGAAATTGAAATTGAATTGAAATTGAAGTGCATACCTGGATTTCCTGTTCACATCTGAATCACCTGTGTTGTAAGCGTGCTAGCATGGACTTCCCCAGAAACCCAGTGTTTCTGAATCAGGACTGTCAGCACAGTAATCATTGGTATGACGTCTTGGATGCATTTGCTAATGTAGCCAAAGACCACCTCTCTGTATATCTATGTTGTTGTCTTGAAACACACTCCTGCTGAAGCAATGACATAGTGCCAAGTCTGATTGGTCGGATCAGTGCTGAATGGTCTGTGTCATCAGCGAGTCAGGTTTGAGCAGAACTGAGCAGTGGTCTGATTTTCCAAAGGGAGGGCGAGGGAGGGCCATATATCCATCAATGAAAGGAGTGTAAACATGGTTGAGAGTGTTACTTCCATGCGTAGCGAAGCTTATGTGTTGATGATTTCTGGGTAGGACTTTCTCCAATTTGATATTGTTAAAATCCCTGGCCACAATAAGAGCACTCTCCAGCCGTGAGGTCTCTGTCCTGTCGTTAACTCCATACAGCTTGTCCAGTACATAGGCTCTCTCAGCTTGTTGAGGACTTTACAGGAGGAGAACAGCCTGTAGAAATTAGGTCTACATTGGAGCACCACTTGTTGATCATGAAGCCTGACCCCTCCCCCCTGCTCTTCCCCAATGCTTTTGTCCGCTCCTGGCAGTGAATGGAGAGCCCCTCTGGAACAATGGGCGAGTCTAGGGTAGAGGGGTCGAGCCAAGTCTCTGTGAAAACTATAACGTTGCAGTTCTTAATGTCCTGTTGAAAACCCACCCTGCTCCAGCTTATTATCCAGCTACTGGACAATTGCTAGTAGAATACTCGGCAGATTATATTGTATGGATGATTTTATATGCTTAAAACAAATCAAAGGCAGACAAAATGAAACCCAGTACACACTCTTATCTGTATGCACTGTCTGTATGCAGTTACTGCATCACAATTAAATGATAAAATTGTTAACTAAATATTAAGCTCTTTGTCCTTAATAATGGAATGAACTGTACCACATTAAAATCTAATCACAACACAGAAAACAGAGTGAGGAGGTGTACTGCATTTCAGCAGAGGGCAGCATAGATCTGCTACTAACTGGCCCATTGCTTTAAATGTAAAGGGTTATCTGTGATGGCAGCCATCAGCTCATGTCAGGGCTGATAAGCTCTCCCATGGTCCTGCCCCCAAAGCTGTGATTGGACTTGGGCAGCAGCTATTGATTATTTTAGTAATTGAGTATTCTACCATTTCATCCATTGATTAATGGAGTAATCGGATAAGTAAAACTTGCTTTATCAAAGAGCAACAGTAAATATACAAAAGATAACCTAATGGATTTCCTTTCAAGAAAAATCAACATTTTTACTGCGTTAATTGCATACTATATATAGTGGTGTTTTCTATGAAATGGGTCACATGTTCAGTTGCAAGTCAAAGCCACATTTGAGATATCACAAGCACTTTTATAAAAACAGACTGATCAAAATAAAAGGCAAAGACTGTCATTTGTTTCCCTTTTTGAAAATGACATGAGTATAAAAGTATCAAGTAGGTCCAAATCCATTGGAGTTTGAAACAATTAAAAATCTTTGTGGGGGGAGTTAAAAAGTCATTTTCCATGGCTTTTCAAATGACTCTAGTGCGTCAACAAAGAGGCAGAGGAATGGTGGGCTTTCCCTACCCAGTGTAGAGTTGTACAGTGTTTCCTTTGAGTTTGCTAAATTGACAAAACACGGAATAAATGAGAGTTATCATCTAGGATGGACAGAAATAGAACAAGAACCTACCGCCCCCTTCAGTTCTATTTAAGGTTTATCACAAAATACCCCATTTTCGAACAAGTCTGGGAGCAAAGAGACCAATCCAGTTTTACAACACTCAAAGAATGTTTGGACTAAACTTCACAAATTGTTAAAGATATCACAATATTAGCAGGCATATTCCTCACTTTGGAATAACCCAACAACGAAAGTGGGGGAAAAAGTCATTTTTTGGCATTCTTTTCAAGAACTCAGTGCACAGTACAACCTAAAAGATAAATCTGATTTCTGGAGATATTTACAGATAAGGAGTAGTTTGGGGAATGTAGTGAAGCAGCTGTTTCCAGGCTTTTTGTGCGGAATAGGTCACCTGATGACATTAAGTTTGGTGCTGTGCTGATGGACTTTTGATTTATTAATATTATTAACACTGCAGAGATGCACTATTGTTTATTCTGTGCTGTTTGTGTTTATGTATTTGTCTTTTGTGTTGATGTTCTTAAAATAGAAATCCTTCAATGACAAAAAAACAACAACAAAGAGGCAGAGGGAGGGAAGGGGCAAGGGACACTTTGTCCTTGTTATACACGTCTTGTATATGAAATGTCTGTGTTGTTGCTGCATTTTTTTTAAACACACCTGTCGCCTGCATCCAGGTGCTGTCTCAATGTCACACTATAGACTACAACTACCAGGAAGTATGGCAATGTGCTTTGATCCACCTCACACACAAACTAGCAAATAAATGCTCACCTGACACAATCAAGCAGCTCTGTCTCCCACACATGCAGCACAACGCTGGATCACACATGTGCTACTGTGGCAGGGCAGGAATTTCACGAGGGCCACGAGGGCCATATGCAGATGAAGGGAATATAACTTCAAGATTACTCTAGTTGGTGACAACTACGCTTGTTACTGTAAGTAACTGCGATAAAACCTCTGCCAGTCAAGCCAATTCTTTATCAGTACATGTGATCAGCATGCAGAAAGCAATATTTCAATCTGCTCTGTTGTTGAAATATGATTCTCTCATTCACTGCTATTATGATTTATGATCGCAGTCGACACAAGCACATCGAGCTCGCGGCGCTAACAGCAAAGTGTTAAAGTCAAACTAAATGAAAGCTGTCTGTATGTAGGCTAACACTTTATCTGAACATGTACTTGAGACAGCTGACCTGCAGACAGTGAGTGTCCTCAGTAGAGGAGGGACAGAGAGCAGGATGAATGACTGACACTGATGTTTGTCTTCATGCTGAGATAACGTGACTTTCTTCACTCAGTATTGTGATGTCAGGAGGAATATTTATATTCCAGTGAGATATTATTGGGTTTTAAATAGTGACTTTGTTGTTGTATTTATGACTGTTGCTGCCATGGACTGTATAAAACTATATCCTGTGTATCTGACCTAGGCTATAAGGAAAACGTCAGGAGGTGAGGTGTGTGCATGTGTGTGTGGAGGAGAGGGGAGAGGGAGGTGCTGGTAGAGAGATAGTGTGTGTTATTAGATACTGTTAATGTCACTTATTATGCTTCTGTGCATTCATAGCTCTTTTTTAGTCTGTTTCTGTTTCTTCTGTATTTTATATGTATGCAAAAAAAAAAAGTGGATCGGTTGCTCGCTGCTAAAAATGTGGCCCATCGTCATTATCTGGTTTTTATGATGGAGTATTAGGGCCACATTGAAGAAAAAAAAAATTAAGAATAAAGTCGTAACTGAGAAAAAGTCATAATATTATGAGAATAAAGTCGTAATTTAATGAGAAAAAAGTCATAATATTACGAGAATAAAGTCATATTTTTTAAGGAAATAACCAACAACAAACAGAATGGGTTAGAGGATGAACCTGCTTGTGGCAGCTGCTCTTTGTCTCAGGTGTGTTGCCTCGACACACACATTTGGAGGCATGACCGGGGTGGGACTCATTTTCAGCCCTGGAGTTTCATGCCTCAGACCGGCCCACTTTAGATCACAACCTATTATAACCTTACATGTTAAGTCTACAATGGTGCACTGTTCTCTAAAGCCTTGCAATTAAGTGTATTATTCTAAAATATTTCCAGTTCAGTGCAAGTAAGGGTTGCCTCACAATGTAGATTTATTTCAACATGAGTGCACATCTCCAACATTATTCTTAACAACACAACATCCTTTTCAACAATATCAGAATCTATATTCTGTTCAAATAAGTCGTGTCCACTCTGGACTTGTGGGCTCATGGCTGGTGCTTGGTGCTGGATCTTGCTTCTGAGGGGCTACAAGACAAAGTTTCCCAGATATGTGGCATGGCATCATACTATTATTTAAATTATATAATGTTATGTTATATGTTACAATGGCACACAATTCATTGACTTGATAATTAATTAACTTGAATGGTGGTGGTTGGAGATCAGTGCCGGCTGCTGGTCTTTCAAGGAGGGGAAGCTCATTTTCGGCCTACATCATAAACTGTGTCCATTTATTTATACGTAAATTCTATGTGCAGCTTGCTAGCTTGCTCGCTAGCCCGAGGCCAGCCCACTGCCCCATAGACCCCCAGAGACGCTGAGCGTCCGATGGGCGGGACAAAACCGAGCATTTATCCAATGACTGTCTAGTTTCGCTGCAGTGGAACAACCCACTCTATGCTTCCCCACTGAAGTCTTTGGACGCTGAGCTTCCACTGTTTAATGCACTGTGACGCTACGGGAATGAATGAGAAGAAAGTCGCGTCAGTGACCTGTGATAAGTAGCTGATTCTGAACAAAAGTTGAACGCGTTCTAGCACATATTTAGTCAATGAAATGTAAACACAACAGTACATATTTGACCACTTATTTTTTGACATTTTAGGGGAAGCTGAGCTTTCCTTGCAGTCTTAGAGCAATCGCCACTGTTGGAGTCAGACGCAGCTGCTGAGCTCCATGGAGCCGTTGTCTCGACCTCGGGTGCCGCAGGGACTTCGGCGTTCTCCGTCCACTCTCACTGAACACCGGCCCAATTAAAAAAAAAAAAAAAAAAACGAACACCAGCCCTCGCTGCATCTTGACTGGCCAAGATGCCGTTTTTTTCAACAAACACAGGCAATAAAATGCTGCAGACAGTTACTGAAAGCCTAACCAGCCACCATGTTGATTTAGGTTGTTAAAGGGAAAACTTAATCAGCTCTGTGTCACTGCAGTGTAAGCAGTTTGTGCAGATAAACAGTGTTTGGCTTCCCTAAAGGCCCTGACACACCAAGCCAACGGTTGGCCGTCGGTCAAAGTCGGGCGGTCGGTGAGCGTCTGTCGCCCTAGTTTTTGCGGTGTGTCCCGCACCATCGGCACTTTGGTGTCGGTGGCTTTTTGGCCGATTGAGCATGTTGAATCGGCGGCGGAGCTTGTCTGTGAGAGAGATTGCTCTGATTGGCTGTTCAGGTTTTATTTCCTCGCCCCTGTAGCAGGTGAATCTGTCTGTAGTGAAACTGGGGCTAACCGGTGCTTCCTCCTCAGTCTCCACTTCACTCAGCTGCCCGACAGACCCGATGCTTCTTCCCTACTTTAACCTGAATAACAAACCGGAACTAGCTGGGAGTGTTAGCCGCAGCATGACTAGAGGGAAGCACAGCCAGTTAGCCTCCGCTAGCCTCTCAGCTAGCCCCAGCCCTCCGTTTGGATCCAACCAGAGCACAGAGCCCTGGATTGTTATTCAGGTTAAAGTGGGAAGAAGCAGCGTGCTTGTTGGGCAGTCTGACAAGCCTGCGGAGAAAACACCGGGACCATCTGGATGTAATAGTTCGTGGAGGTGCTGTGGTGCTCGACTGCACAGATAGGAAACCCCTCGGCTGACAGTATATACCACTCTCTCACTCCACTACTTTGTTTATCTCATGCATTCCTTGGACTTCCGGTTTCCCTTTATGCGTTATTTCCTCTCACGCAGGTGCAGAACGTACGTGCTACTTGGCCATCGGATGTAGTCTTTGTAGTGTGTTCAAATCCAACTGACACAGGGTGACGTGAGGCGACTTAGTTGGCTTTCGTCGCCGCTAGTTCTTTGATGTCGGTTTGGTGTGTCAGCACCTTTAGTGCTGCCTGGAGCTCCCGCTCATCAGCCAGCGGAGGTCCTCGGGGTTCAAGTCGTCCAACGGACTTTTGTTGGCAGGTTAGCGGCGACCAGGAGTGTTGGTCATTCACATTTAATGTGACATTCCATGTTCCAAAAGCACAGAGCTGGCTGAAAATTGGCATAATTAGCTAATTAAAGTACATTCCATAAGAGCCTTTATCTCAACTAGCAATCATATTGATTTACGCTAAATGCTAATGTTAATGTTAATGTTAATGTTACTTTATCCACTTGTGGACTGGATGCTTTCTGTTGAGATGCTTAAGTACTGGCGTCATGCTATTGTGGTAAGCTAGTTTGGTTTTACAGTACATGCACTGTACAGTTTTTTTGTTTTATTTCAGCTTGAAATGATCCCAAACTTTGAGCGCTATCTATCATTTTCTCTGGCCTGTCTCCTCTCTTCGCCCCTCACTATTTTCTCTCTCTTCCACCATTTTGTAATCTGTGCCAACAAATCACATCTTCTTTTTAGAGGTGTATTCTTAACATCATGTGTCCAGAGCTTAAGCGCATTGTGCCACAAGAGTCATCACATGTGCATCAGCTTTGAACCCCTACCCCAGAGGCACAGCCGTCTCTTATCAGTCACTAATGTAAACAGACCTGTTGTATTAATAATAGTCCAGCTGGGGAATACCCAACCTTAAACAAACTTCAGCTCAGTGCAGACTGTAAAATGCAAGGCCAGTTGGGTATTATTAACTAACTTAAGTCTGTTGTTTTTAATTGGTAAGTCTGTGTGCTCGCCTCTGCTTGAGAGGCCACTTTTTATGCCTCTGCACCAGTGGCAGCCTTGGTATTATGTTTCTGGGTTGTCCGTACGTCCGTATGTCCATACATCCGTATGTCCTCTCTGTCCCATTTTTGTGAATGTGATATCTCAAGAATACCTTTAGGGAATTATTTCAAAATTTTGCATGAATGTTCACTTGGACTTAAGGATGAACTGATTACATTTTGGTGGTCATGGGTCTAAGGTCACAATCGCCATGACCTTGCATCCATCTAATTCTTGTGAATGCAGTATCTCAAGAATACCTTGAGGGAGTTTCCTCAAATTTGGCACAAACGCTACCTTGAACTCAATGATGAACTGATTAGATTTTGGTGATCAAAGGTCAAGGTCACTGTGACCTTGTCTGTCTCATTCTTGTGAACCTGATATCTCAAGAATACCTCAAGGCCACCGTTTCACACCTGTGCATATGAGAGTTTCAGAGCCACCTCTTTAGACACGTGCATGCATGAGTTTCATTGCAACTGTTTTAGACGTGTGCATGCGCAAGTATCAGACCCTCAGCTTTATATTGTATAAACAAAGGTAGCTTAATATATATTTAAGATTGTTGTTGTAAAAATAGTGTTAGCCTTGCATTGGCAATTGCTTGTTTAATGTGTTGGTTTTACAATTTTCCACTGGCTAGTGCACTAGCTTACTAGCTTAATGTTGTCTACTTTCTCCTTTATCATGAATCATTACAGAGTATAACAACTAACAATAGTCAATGGATCACAGATACTTATTTATGGCTGCCTGCATTAGCTAGCTGAAAAGTTGACTATTTCCACCTTAAAATTTGATTTACAAATGTTGCTGTCTGTTGATACTTGACTTGGATTACTACTAAAATGGATGGTCCAGAAGTACATGTCCACCTGTCCGGAGAGAGGACAGGGGCTCAAAACTTCTGTTGAAAAATATGACAAGTTGCCTCGCTCTAAGCCCCTAAGCAGCCTCCAGCAAACCCCACTGACCCAGGCTGTGCTCTTCTCCTCCGTTAAAAGAATTAGTGGGAGGGTGGGACATCGGCGAGTTCCATTGACTTTTCTCCAGTGTCCACACACCCCTGGATGTAGAGCCATGGACTTTGTTTGTTTTTTGCCCCGGGGTTTCATCGCTTGTCCTCTGGACAGGTGGACTTGTCCCTCCGGACTATTGATTCTAACATTAACCCTCGGCAAAGTATCAAGAGATGGCAATATTTTCAATCTGCATTTTAAGATGGAAATAGACAACTTTTCACCTAACTTAGCTAGCATTGGCAGCCAGAAACAAACAACTATGATTCATGGTCCATTAATGGTATGATAATTTAAACAAAGACCACATTTTCTAGTGGTGGTCCTTCTAAAATGAGTGGTGGTTTAAGTTACTATATATTTTGTTAAGATCAGGGAGTTGATAAGTAGACAACAAAAATTTGCTGAATTTGGTCTGATAACATTTGGAAGGTCGAGAAGAGCCACACGATTGAATTATTTTTCCCCATTCAAGTTAGCACAAGGTTGAACTGACAGTAAGACAGTTTGGCCAGCAGAAGTCTCTATGTACTTGCTCTGCACTTAGAACATTTTACTAAAGTAACTTAATACCTGAGTAAAATACATTAATTCATATTTTAGCAATGTTATGTTTTCATATGATATAATTTTATTTGTGCTGTCTCATTTTTTATGAAAGATAATTAAAAACGTAACAAAAACATAAGCCCCTTTTCCACCGCAGGAACTTTTATCAAGTACCCGGAATTTTGATAAACCTCCGCGCGTTTCCACCGAAATTACCTGGGTAAAAAACTTTCCCTCAACCCCAAATTTACCCTGGAAAAAGTACCTAGTAGGGAGGTTCAGCTGTTTGCCGAAGAACACTGATCGGTGGAGCACACACTTGCAGCGTTCCACACTTCCTGGTACGGGCAGCCGCCGCAAGCTTTATTAATTTCTACAAGCTTCACTTCGTTTGTGTTTTGATTAAGGATGGGTACCGAAAACCAGTACTAAATTAGTCCCGGAGCTAAATTATCAAAGACCGTAGTAGCCTATTGATAAGCGCTCACAGTATCTACACACACACACACCAATGCGACACGGTAAGTGTTCAACAGTCGAGCGACAGCGGTGGAAACGAAGTGAAGATAACTTGAAAATGACTCGAGTTGATGGCAATTACACTCGTTACTTTAAGTGACATTAAACGTCACTAACGTTATATCTTACACAAGGACAGCACGCTAGTTCAGCTGATAGTGAATTGTTACTAATTAGCTCAAATGACAGCTGTCTGTATGTAGACTAACTTAGTTTGACACGTATTTTAAATACTTTTAAACTTAGCTGCTGGCTGAGACAAACAGCCCCAAATCTCTACCAGCATGTAACCAGCCAAGCTGGTGGAGCCAAATACAGGACACACTCACGCTAATTTAAATAAATTTTCCAGAACTTGAGGTGAGGTGGAAACGCAAACCACACAGGTTACCAGGAATTCTTTTACCCAGGTAAACAAATTCCTGGTAATAAAAGTTCCTGGAAATGTTGGTGGAAAAGGGGCTAATATCTAACAATTTCAATATATTCTTTCTTTTAAAACATGACACAAAATGTGCTAAACATTTTCATATTTTTGTGTAGGTTAGGGTTGCAATAAATACGTACTGTATGTGACTACATCAAAGCCCACCCCACACTGTACTCTCACCAACCCAACCTGAGTTTTCTGAATAACACAAATTATTGTTTATTTTATATTTATATTATTGGAGTAATTCTCCTGAGATGTATTATCCAAATAGGTTATTGGTGAATGGAGAGAAGCATGTGGGTATTTTGTGAAATTAAAAAATTGATTAAGACAGAAATGGGATTGGCCTCATGTTTATCAGAAGATATGACTTGATGAAAAGGACAAAACAGAAATGTGACACACAACTCTTTGGGCAAAACATAGCATGCGTGCATGTGTGTGTGTGTGTGTGTGTTGCAGTCCCCCATGTTCCTAAGCCCTATATAAACAACAGTCCGCCCTGGCCAACGGGATGTGAGTTTTGGAGCCTGCCCCCTGATGATGTGCTGATTTGTGTGTTTTGATAGAACACATTCTCCCATTGAAAGAACCACTGGCTGGAGACACACACACACACACACACACACACACACACACACACACACACACACACACCTCCCCTTATCTCAACCAACAATGTGTTAGTCCGTCTCTCATTACTCTCTGACTGCCCTTTCCCTGTATGTGGCACTGTGGCAGCTTCAAGCCCATCAGTTCCTACTAGAGGTAGGCAATATGACCTGAAATTATTATCACGGTATTTTTCACATTTTGGACAATAACAGTATTGTATAATGGCATTCCATTTGTTAAAGTTTTGGGAGGAGTAGTCTGTCCTGTTCCTTTATGTAAATAAAGTTAATATTGTGATAATCATAAGTTAATGGTGTTTGTCCTTATCAAACCTGCTGTGAGAAAACCCTTTGAATAGAATAAAACTGAATTAATCTTAGGAGACTGCAAGAAGCATATTTTAAAAAAAAGAATGTGCTCTTATTCATCTTATTCTTCTTATTCTTGAAATTAAGAGTGCACACGCACTCCACCCCACCAGAGCCCTCAAAGGCTGGTCAACAACAATGCTATAGCATCACATGACAGGGATCATAGGGCATCCTTTAAATAGATCTAAAATACAAATCATAACTGCTAGAACATTTATTCTTTTAGCAGCAGAAAGCTAAAGCTTCTGTCTTCCCCTCCCTGTCACAACATTTTTAATGCATGAAAAGTGCTATACAAATAAAGTTTGATTTGATTTGATTTGATTTGATTACCTAATGACCTTTTGTTACCCTACCGTATGTGCCGTGCAAGTGTAATGGATCGCTGTTTCCATTCCACTGTATATATACACATCAATCCAAAATAAAACCTGTAATAGCTGGAGGTTTTGTTCTTTTTGCAGCAGAAAGCTGAGACTTGTGTCTTCCTTGTCATACTGTCATTACCGTATTTTAACTTACATGCGGTGCAAACGTAGTATTTTGCCATAGCCAGCAGAAATTCCCCCCAGGGACTGACCCTTTGCTAAGTCCTGCCCCTGGACGCAGACTGGCCAATCATAGCATAGTATGGAGCCGGCTCAGACCATTGACCATTCACTCCATTGACTCTAATGCAGTCGTTTTCACTGGAAAAAGATATATGTTTCTTCCCTGTTCCAAAACCAAAATCAAAGCCTGAAAAGTCTAAGGTTAGTTAGCTAGCTAGCTACTGAAGATGTAGCCTACTGAATGTGTACACAAGCTGCTTTTGCTTTTTAATGATTGTAACACGGATAAAAAAGACCTACCCTGCTACAGAAACCATTGAAACTGGTGTCATCGCATTGTGTGCAGATGAACGTTGCTTGACTTCCTCCGGAGATTCCTGCCTGTCTGGCGGTGGAGGTCCGGATGATGGCAGCAGCACGGGGGCGAAGCCAAACACCGTTTATCTGCACACACTGCGATACCACACAGCGGTTTCAATATCGGCAATGTTTCCCTTTATTTTCATTGTCTTCTGTTGCGATCAGCAGTGATGTGGTGGTTCACTTTTACTCTGTGATCTGTAGCCTATAGTTTGGCTTTAGCTTCTAAGTACGTTTGTCTTTTAAACCTTTTTTTTTGCTGCTGAGTCAGTTTGACATCCTGGATATATCCTTCAAGCACATTTTGTAGACCCCTCTGTCTGCTTCATTCTGGAATCACTATTTAAGTTTTCCAAAAATATGATAAAATTTCTTCAGGAAGTGCAGTTAGTTACAGCGTGGGCTGTACTGTTCTGCTTACTCCGACAGCTTGTCGGACCATTACAAAGGGATGGGACTTAGCAAAAGGCCAATGCAGTGGGAGATTGTTATTTGCATAATCCTTTATATATCCATGTAAAATAAAAATCATAATTGCTAGAACATTAATTCTTTTTGCAGCAGAAAGCTAAGGATTGTGTCTTATGTGTCATCACGTTGTATGTCTGCAATGACGTCATTGCAATGCGTTACGTGTGATGGAAAAACTCTTGGTGGCCCGAGATTAATGAATGATGAACCCATCACAACGCCTTTGCACTCTGCTCATAAAAATGAACATATCTCAAAAACTAAATAATGTACATAGTTCAAATAACTTACGGAGTGTTAAGAAATATGAAATATAATCTGATAAAAAAAAGTTTTTTTTTTTAATGATACAACTTCAGTACTTTTATTGATTATTATGGTTTACTGACTTACATACCTTTTTAGCTCAGTTTGTAAAGATTTTAGAGATAAAAAGAATTTAAAAATACTACTACTTACTCACAATAAGCAAAAATACTAACGTAGTCCCTGGCGGACCATTTTTATTGCAGAGTTCAAAGGGTCAATGTCAAGTTCTGTAACATTTCTTTATTTTTATTTTCCCACAATTTGGTCTAACTTAGGGTATTTTGGGCTACTCTAATTTATGCCACAATAGCAGCAATAATTAACAATTATTATTTTTCCTCCAGAGGGGCAGCTCAGCCAATGAGGGTAAATGGGCTGCTGCTCAGGCAACTTTAGCCTGTACCTGTGCAAAAATGTGGAACTAGTTAAGTGCCAACAAATGTGATGTGGTAATAATAATAAATATTTAGAAGACCATACTGTAGGTATTACTCCTATGTGTAACATGGATAGCATTCACACCCAATAACAGCTGTAGGCACTCAGACTATGTCATTTTTTGTTGCGTCAGGCCGTCACTGTGACATTCATCACATGACTGGAAACTACATGTGGGATGAAGCCTCAAAGAAGGAATTCCTGATTGGGACCAACCCCGACAGTCGACTGCCTCTGTGGTGGGATGGATCAGAACCGCTATGGGTCACCCTGCAGAGACATGGAAAGAATGTCTTTATGTACTACTGGCCAGGTGAGCACACACTATGTTAACTTGAACACTCAACAGATACATTTCTAAATGAATCAATACAGGTGGCGTGACAGCTTGTGTTGTTCTCACACTGTTAGGGATTGAATGCAACCCAAAGTGTATTTTTATGCTTTAAGTCAATGTTCTCCTCTTTAACATGTGTAGCTAGAGTGCTTATGAAAGGGGTTCTTACGCTCAGTATTGTGCCTGAACCGTGTGCAGACACAGTTGGTACACTGAAGCTGCTGCTGCAGTGTAGTGGGCTGTGTCAGCCTTAAAGATTGATCATGTAATTTTTATCTTCTCTGCCTTTTAACTGAAAGACAACAGTTAAGTTAAGAAGAAAGATTAATAGTGGTTTGTAGTTGAATGGAAGGTAATGTTCTCAATACAAGTCAGCTCTCAAAATTGTGATCTGACGTTATCACCACTAAAAAAGCAGAATGCACTCAGGTCATTCATACCTGCCAAATATGGGTAAATATTAGCAGCTTAAGAGTTCATTCCCACAATGCCAATAAATCCAGTGTTGTCATACGTAGTACATGGGGTAGCCCCATCGCTGTAACTGCTGAGCTATAGTGCAATCAGTAGTAGAACCGTAATCTGCTGTGTAGAGTTTCAAAAACTGTCATGCTACCGACTGGAGACCCCGCCAAACCAAGAGGTATACTTTTTATCATATCTCTTAGGTGCTCTATTCTTTTTTTTTTTTTTTTTAAAGCAGCTGTGCGGAACTTTTCGTTTTCGTTGATTATAGCGCCCCTTTGGTCGAAGCGGTATGACACCCACAGCCTAGTGTCGTAAAATCTCGACTGCAACTGGCAATTACCGCATGCGTTTATTTTGGAGGGCGAGAGGATTAACTAATGTCAGGTCAGTCCAAGTAATTAGTGGAAACAGCAAAATGACTCAGTAAATTCTCCTGTCATGTTTCTGTTCTGATCTAATTCTAACACAGCAAAGCTGTTACCTGCAGCCTTCGCTTGCAAAGCTAACGCTACTAACTTCAGGTCAGTCCAAGTAATTAGTGGAAACATGCAAACGTTACACAAGTTAGCAGTAAAGTAAGACCTGTTCATAAATGTTCTGGTGTAGCTCTGAATTTCTTATAAACTGAGGACAACTGCCTGCTGTATATTCGTGTTCATGGTCACAGTCACAGAATTTTGTGGCGTTTGTTGTATTAGACAAAAGCGGTTCACATCAGCTACATTTAGCTTGCTTATAACTTCCATGTTGTCATGTATTGAAGTGAAACAACGTCTAACAAGTTGCGGTATATTCTCTAAATAAAAACAAAAATTACATACCTGTCGATTAGGAAAAGGGCCAACTCGGGATCAGTTTTAAAACCTTTCAATTCTCTCAGCTCTCTCCACTTGGTGAATGCCCGACCGAGGTTTACACGAGCCCTATCACTGTCCCGTATAGCCTTCTTCTGTTCTTTTTCTTTTAGATGGTGCTCCTTCGTTATCTGCCATGACATCAAAAGTACAACCAGGTTCTTATAGATACATCTCTGGTAAAACTGTTATGTGTTCTGCCCGTTGCGTACCGCTTACTTGGAGAACACTCTCTGTAAACCAGCTCCTTCTTCTTCTGTGGTTTAATGACTGCGGGCCACTGCGGGCATGCAGACTTACTTCCGCCTCGGGTGCCATATACTGGTTTGCTGACTTCCGCTGTCCGTCCGACCCGCGCGAGGCTACGCTAAATAGTCACTGTTGGGTTCAAATAAATATGCAGATCTTCAAGGGGGGGTGATACGAACTAGGGACAGTTTTATTAATGGTAAAAAGTTCCGCACAGCTGCTTTAAAGATTACTTTTTGGGGCTTTTTGCCTTTAATGAACAGGACAGAGTGAAATGGGGTGAGAGAGAGAGAGTGGGGGTTGACATGCAGCAAAGGGTTGCAAGCCGGAGTCAAACCTGCGACCGCTGCAGCGAGGCATCGCCTCTATACATGGGGCGCCAGCACTATCCACTACGCTACCGACGCCCCAGTTAGGTGCTCTGTTCTATCATTCCAATTTATTAGGACTTTGTCATCCCATTTGTTTTTAATGACTTCAAATAATGTTTGGTTTTTTTAATTAATGCTTTTTGAAGGTACCAATGTGATGGATTCCTGAGGGACCTTAGTCAAAAGCACCCCATTCTTCTGAGTTCATGTTTGCCATGGGTCCTAATTTAAAGTATCACACAGTGTCAGGGGAGGCAGGGACACTAATCAGTTAGTTCGGGTCATTCAGGTCATTCTGGAGGAGACAGACACAGATGCAGCAGACACAGATTTCCTATTGAGCTCTTTAACAACCCTAAATACAACTCTTCCCTAAGGTTGTATAATGTTCAAAGTCAGAAATACATTACACCATTTCATAGTGAAGGTGTTTTATGACTATCAAATTCAGTTGATCAAATTAAGGAAAACTCCATCTGCTGTTGTGGACATTCAATGCTCAGCTGGAAAATCTAATCATATAAGGTGTAAACCCAGCAAATGATTGCTCCTCCTGTCACATGTCAGTAAGCCTAGAGCACATCTTGAGCCAAATCATGAGCTATAACTGCAGTTCTTTGTAAACACCATTTATTTTATACTGAACAAAAATTTAAACACTTTTCTCCCATTTTTCACAGGTTTATGTTAGAGATCTAAGACTGTTAGATCTCCGCTGTTCCATCGGTGTGTGAGTGCATGTGAAAGGTTACTGAGTAACAGGTGGCACCAGGTATGGTAGCCTCGGCCACCAGTACGTGAATGTGTGTGCGACATGTAGTGTTAAAGCTTTGAGTGGTCAGACGACTTGAACAGCACTACACAAGTGCAGTCCATTTGATCACACACCACAATGCTAAAGATGTATCAGATTTTGAGGGAGCGCCCCACTGGCATGCTGACTACAAGAATGGCCACCAGAGCTGCTGCCTGTGAACTGAATATTCATTTCACTATAAGACATCTCCAATATCGTTTCCCTGAATTTGGCAGCACATCCAATCATCGTCACAATCACACAAGTCAGTTACAAGGAAAAACTGCTGTCAGGTCAAGACCCTGGTGAGGACGATGAGCATGGAGATGAGCTTCCTTGAGACAGTTTCTAACGGTTTGTGTAGAAATTCTTCGGTTGTGCAAACCAACCGTTAGCTGCCCGGATGGCTGGTCTCGGACGATCTTATAGGTGAGGACACTGGATGTGGAAGTCCTGAGCTGGTGTGGCTATGTGGTCTGCGGTTGTGTGGCCAGTTAGATGTACTGCCAAGTTCAGGGAAACAACACTGGAGACATCTTATGGTATTTAAAAGGAACATGTATTGAAATGAACATTTAGTTCACAGGCAACAGCTCTGGCGAACATCCCTGCAGTCAGCATGATAATGGCACACTCCTTCAAAGCGTGTGACATCTGTAGCATTGTGTTGCAATCAAACTACACATTTTAACGTGACTTTTTATTGTGACCATCCCAAGGCACACCTGTGTGTAATGATGCTGTTTAATCAGCATCTTAATATACCACACTTGTCAGGTGGATGGATGGTGTATGGATCCTTAACATAAGCCTGTGAAAAAAATGGGAACAAAACCAGAAGTGTTGCCTTCAGTGTACATTATGTACAAACTGAAAAAAATAAATAAATTTGAATTACATTTATTTATTTTTGGGAGTCAGGGAGTCAGAGAACAAGAACAAGGTATCTATCCACTGTTGTCTTGAAAGACAACAAATTTGGTATGATTGTTGTTTATTTCAGTTATTTTATATTTATATTTTATATTGATAACACACATCATGTTTACTTGAAATCACTGAAAACTAAATGATACCTGAATCAAAGGATGGTAAATATCCTTATCCTAAGTATTCATGTAAATTGTACTTGGGATAAAAGCTGCAATTTGTATTAAAAAAACCCCTATCTTTTTGTTTTACACAATATGCAGATTAGGTGAAATAAGTTAATTCTTTGCTATGATGGTTGTTTCTTAGAGTAGTATACTCCTGAGCCCAGTCAGTAGTCCTTTTGTGTTAAATATGTTGGTAGGATGAGAAAAAGAGTCCAACCTGATGTGAGGTACTGTTTACATACTGATGAAGGCACAGCTGTAATATCTGTGCCTTTAGCTCTGCTTTGCTTAGAAATAGAAGCTAAATACAAAGAGATATAAACTCAGCAGACTAATCACATGACGTGCAAACTCGATCTGAACTTGTTGTACTATGATATCAGTTATTGTATACATATCTTGTACAGATAAGTTGAAATGTGTGCAGACATTCATGGTCATCAGAAGTGATAAGATAAGAGAGACTTTGTCATCCATCTATAAACAGTGTAGTGCAGTACATAGAGGAACAAACTGTATAGGTTACTTGAAAACAAGTCAGATGAAATCATATGCTCTGGTGACATAATGTTCTGAGGTTTCATTTTATATTAAGAAGTCAAATACTGCTCAGCTGACAGGCCGTCTATGTTTCTGAGATTTGGTCTTGGGAAAAATATATAAAGATTTTATTAGATTTATTGTCTGTCTGTCTGTCAGTGGACAGATTCTGTCAACGCGATTGCATCGCAATCATGCAAGATGCATTCATGAAACTTTACAGGTGTGTAGCTGAAATCAAGGAAGGACGGGAAGTAGGGGGTAGGAAGTAGGGAAGGGGCCATTGGCTGGTTGTTCTGGGCCTACCCTGGGGTCTCTTATCAGTTAAATGGCCTCTTGTATTCACAGTGTTATTCCTTTGGGGCCTCATTTACAGATAGTGTATATGCACAGATCTGTGCTTAAACTGTGCATACCAATGTTTTAGTAGAAATCTAGGATTCATCATTATTTTCATACCTGAATTTGTTAGAAGTACCTCAGATCATGCGTATGTACGCACATATGATGAAGGCCTGGGTGAAAATTTAAACACACACCATTTAACTAAATGCATAGCATATTAAAACCATAATTGTTTGAAAAGGCTTTTATAGACAACATTTAAAACCATTAATTCACTACTGCATTGGTCAAATGTATTCAGTAACTATGAAATTGACACCCTTTCATCCTCATCAATTATTTTTTCAAAAATCCAACTATAAAAACAGAGTGTCCCAGTTTTTTTATCTTATAGAAATTGCGTATATGTTAATAGCCAACTAATTAATTGGTAGCCTATTAATAGGCATCCAGGGTATATAACAGATTCTGATTTACCTCCAAGCAGGTGTTAAGATGTCATATCTAACCTTGCTGGAAGATATTACAGGCTGTGCCTTTAGTCATCAGAGACCGACATGCTTGAACAGAGTGTTTGAGGAGAGTGATGAACGGATGATCAGCAGTTTCTGACTGTCACAGACGCTCACTGATGGCCCAACACTTGTGTGTCAGGGCCTTAATATGTGTGTCAAAACAACTTTACCACTTTCTCCATGATACTCCTCTGGGCAAATGTATTTCCTTTATATAGAGAAATGGGGCTGTGGCAGTATGCTGATTGCAGATAGCGGGCATGCTGCTGTCAATTAGAAATGGTTTGGATTCTCTAACATAGGTACAATGATAAGAACAAAGTCAGCCAGTGCACGTGTCATGAATATGACAGTGATTATGCATGTGCACTTTTTTGTGCAGAGTAAATATATTTCTACGCGCATATTAATGAATGAGGCCCTTGGTCACTACCCAACGCTCATGACCATGGCCATAGCTGAGGGCTGAAATGTAGATAAAATGGTAAATGAAAAGCTTTGCTTTTTCAGCTCCCTCTTCACGACAACAATCTGGTACAACACATACACTACTGCTGAAGCTGCACCAGTCCACCCATTGATCTCATGCTGCATTAAACTCTCACTTGTAAACAAGATCCTGAGATATCTGAAGTCCTCTACATGGGGCAGCAACTCATGCCCAACCGGGAGGGGAGGAATCCATAATTTTCAGGGTTAGCCCCATGGCTACTGACTTAGAGGTGCTAATTGTTACCCTGACTACATAACACTAGACTGCAAACCGCTGTGCTAAAGGTCGCAGTCACAAAGAGAATCATATCATCTGCAAAGAGCATCACCGGACACTCTCCTCCCTTGGCTCTGCCTACAAACAGAATCTGGGACAAGGGACAACCCTGACCCCATTGTAAGGAGTTGTGGTTGTGTATGTTGTGGTAATTTAAGAACCTGCTGGTGAGCACCTGCAGTGAAGGAGGCTGTCAAGCTTAAGAAAGAGACCTTTTGGGCTTGGCTGGCCCAGGGTTCTCCTGAAGCAGCAGACTGGTACTGAGATCTTATGCACATTCAGCATTGTATCTCCATGGAATTCCTAGGCCTCACAGGCAGACCTTCATCCAAAGTATTTTTTCAAATTATCCTGTGAAATCTTTTGGAAATTGAGTGTATGAAGTGAATGAAGTGCATTTCTTCTATTTACAGTACATCCTCCAGGACTATGATGCCTGCTTTTCCACATCTTATTAATAAAATGTCCCCACCTTGAGAAAAGGTTGTTATAGTCCCCATTTGCAGACTTTTACACCACAATTGTTGACATTTAGCTATTTTCCAGAGTCTAAAAAATGTAGAGCATGTGAGTTGTTATAGGACCATGCTGTATTAAGTATTTTACATTAAGAATACCAGAAAGTATAGTATAGTTTATAAGGTGCAATTTATGTTTACTGTTTGTTTCTGAGATGTTCCTGAGGTGAAGAGTTATTAGCACTGAACCACCAAGTCAACCTCTTGAGCACAAATGCCCAATCATAAAGTTCATAGTTGGGTAAGAACTAAATTCAAGACCAGTGTGCTTTAATATACAATGTTAATTATCCCCAAACTGTCTTAAATAATGCAATAATCTTATGTGTGTTTGTCTTCAGGCTGCGAAGTGGAAATTCTGGGTGTCCGTCCAACATTCTGTGAGGAATACGTCTACAACCCATCAGAGAAAAACCTCACAGACTCGATAGAGGATGCTCTCAATGTCCTAAGGTAACAACATAATGATGTGTGATCCATGGCTTACTTTAAGAGCTGAAAAGAGATGGCAACTTGAGAGTTTGTAACAACATTTGTAACAACGCTCATAAAAATACAGCCTTGGAACAGAGCCTCTCTTAACAGTATGTCCTGTGGCTTGCACCTCATGTTTAGATAAGGATGTTAGTTTTTAATGAACACCATTTCCAACAAAATTTGATGTTCAAAGGCTAAACTGGGCATAAGAGGTGAGTCCATTAGCGAGTCAAGGGGTCGCAGTCAGCTCAGACAAGTCTATAACAGCAGCACAGAGAGGACTGTACTCTAGAGGACTTTAGACAGCAGAGATTACAGTTACAGTATTGAAAAGTGACAAGCCTGGTATACACTTTGTGATTTTGGGCTGTCCTGGTCAAAAGATGACCAATGTGAAAGAAACATGGTGATATCTTATGTCACACAGTGAGAGAGGTTCAAGGACGGCTGTTGTCACGGTCTTGCGAATAAGGACAGCTGTGTAACTTGTCTTATGATCTACGTCTACCAACCAACCCATTGAAATGCAGCATGAAATGACGCACTGGTGCTAGACCCAAACAAACAGACAGATAGCAGCTCGCTATGGAGGCAAAATGCGCTAAAAGAAATGTGTGGGATTCCAGCACCTTGTGAAAACCTTGTGGAGTTGAGGCAGCAGAAGCCTTGCCTGTATGATGTGTCCTCCAGCTCTTTACCATGATTGCATAAAGTGGGAAGAAGCATGAAAGGAAATAGTGGCGGAGTTGCAGCTGCCAGGTGAGCAACCTTTAACAAAAAGAAAAGTATATACCTAGGGAGCCTATCTATGTTTCCAGGGTTCTATGTTTCCCGGGTTCTATGTTCCCCACTTAACCCTGCAAAAAAGGTTCTATGTTCCCCGCTTACACAAAAAAGGTTCTATGTTTCCCAGGTTCTATGTTGCCTGCTCAACCAAGCGGGAAACATAGAACCCTTTTTGTGTAAGCGGGGAACATAGAAGCTTTTTTGCAGGGTTAAGTGGGGAACATCGAACCCGGGAATCATAGAACCCTGGAAACACAGGGTGACCCCCCTAGCAGCTAGCAAACACACACACAGACACACCGCAGTATATAGTGCCCATAGAACTTTAGAGTATTTAATAATGTGACCTACTATGTTGTGCTTCACAGTTGGAGTAACCCGTGATAACCTGCGCAGCATCCTTGCACACTCAGTTTGAGAAGCTATTGAATCATATGTTTGCTATCCTATCCACTAGGCGCTGTCATCAAACTTGGTGTCATACCCAAGTTTATTAGATCCATGTTGCACAGTGTTGCTGCACTGAACTTAAAGGGCTGCTAAAATCTCACAGTCTGTAGGAGGCTTTAGGTAGAAAGTGTCAATGAGATTTATGGATAGGGATGACACCAAGTAACAGTTACATAAGTACAAACCTCCACACCTGTTGTTTTTATGCCTCTGTGATAGCGACAGCCATGGCAGGAGGCATTATTTTTTTGGGCTGTCCCTCTGTGCGTATGAACCATTCTTGTGAATGCAATATCTCAAGAAGGCCTTGGGGTAATTACCCCTAATTTGGCTCAAATGTCCACCTGAACAAAGGTCAAGGACATTGTGACCTCAGAGCTCAAGAATTCATATGCTAATTATGACATATTTCCCACAAATGTCTAATAGGATGCAATGATGAAGAGATGACATTTTATATCCAAAGGGTCAAAGGTCAACTTCACTGTGACATCATACTATGAATGAACAGAAGGGGAGACATTTGGTCAGATACTGAATGGTGACACTAAACCTGGGTGTCCACCTTGAAACTGTGCTGATTGTACAGGTGTTCTGTGCTGCTGGGGAAAGATGTGTGTGAGAGGGTCACATTACTAAATAATCTAAAGTTTTGTGGGCACCACAGTATATACTGCTGTGTCTGTGTGTGTGTTTGCTAGCTGGTAGGTTGCTCACCTGGCATTTCCTTTCCATTTCCTTTCCTTCCATGCTTCGTCCTCCTTTAAGTGATCATGGTACAAGCTGGAGGACACATCATACAGGCAAGGTTTCTGCTGCCACAACTCCACAATGTTTCCCTCTTTTCTGGAATCTCACTTATGTCTTTTAGTGTGTTTTGCCTCCATGGCTATCTGTCTGTTTGTTTGAGTTTAGCGCCAGCGCGTCATTTCATGCTCCATTTCTATTGGTTGGTTAGTAGAGGTAGCTCATAAGGGCAGTCACACAGTGAGATGGTCAACCCAAATTTCTGACACTGTCAGAATTTTATCCCAGGGTGTCTTTGATGGCAAGACCGTGACAACAGCCGTCCTTGAACCTCTCTCACTGTGCGATGTCAATCAATCAATCAATTTTATTTATAAAGCCCAATATCACAAATCACAATTTGCCTCACAGGGCTTTACAGCATACGACATCCCTCTGTCCTTATGACCCTCGCAGCGGATAACGAAAAACTCCCCAAAAAAACCCCTAGCAGATGTAGAACTACTATTTTAGAGCCACGACCAAAGATATTGCTACGTTTCTTTAATGTGGGTCATCTTTTGTCTGGGACAGTTAAAAATCGCACAGTGTATATTGGGCTTAACATGGAGTATGACTAAGCAGAGAAAATCATTAAGACTGAATGAAGAGAGAATATTTGCATGTTTTATTGAATATTCTTGTTTGTTATTTTTTGTATTTAAACTACCCACTGTATAAAAGATTGATCTGTTTCATATATGCCAAGATTATATCAGGACCATTTTGCTGATGACGTGAAATGGTTTTGATTCACTTTTATTTTGTAACTGCAATCTACAACTATGGAATTTTGTAGGTCCATGCTTTATCAGTGACAATATAATTTAGCAATAATGTAACTACTTACATAATGACAATAATGGTAGTGGCTATGTGTGTGTGTGTGTGTGTGTGTGTGTTTGTGCGTGTGTATTTGTGCGTTTGTGTAGGGCAGGCCAAGCGAGCATGGCAGCAATATATTATGAGAAAATAGATGTGGAGGGCCATCACTTTGGTCCAGACTCTCATCAGGTCAGAACAGCTGTGCGACAGCTGGATCTCGCCATGCAGACACTCAACAGCAAAATCAAAGTTAGTGACATCACTCCTGTTGTTACAACAATTACAGCTACTACTGCTTTTCCTGTCACAAAGTTTAATTTTCATCTGTTTTGGTTGCTTGTGACACTCTTGCAGGAGAAAAACATGGTGAACGAGCTGAACATTGTGCTATTTTCAGACCATGGTATGACAAAGATCCAGTGGATGGAGAAGGTCATAGAGCTGGACAAGTATGTCAACATGTCAGCCATTGTCAAGATGATGGACAGAGGACCAGTGGTCAGTCTGTGGCCCAAAGATAACAAGTACCAAGAGGTGAGGCCAGAATCAGTAGTTACTGCTCTGCCGTGATGCTCTTTGTGATTAAGAAAGTTACATATAACCATTATGAAATGATTCATGGAGAAATTGATTAGGTTCTTGTATATAGTAAAAAAACTGTAAAAACAGGTACAGGTTATGTGTCTGCAGTACTTTATTAATTAAGTGCCACTGTTCTGATATTAAATTGATTGCCACAAAGCTTGTTACAGGTTGTGGTCCTCTGCAGGAATAAAAGCCCTCGCCACAGCAGAGAGCCAGGATTTGCTTTGTTCATGGCTGAGAAGCCAGTGAAGGCTCACATTCTTCTTACTGCTCTAGTGAGTGGTTGGTCAGTGTGCCTGTGTGGACCCCTCAGTCTTGCACCCTCCTGCTAAAAGTCCTTATTAGCAGGTAAAAAGAAGCAACTGGTGACAAGGCCCCCAGAAATGCAGCTCAGCATTGCTGCCAGGTTTTCCAAGTGGCCACTCATGGTATTGCAGTGAAAAAATTCCCTGTGGCCCAAAAAGCATTTTCCCCATAGACAACTGTTATAAAAGAGACATCTGTAGGGGATCAGAGAAACAACAAAAATAATTTCTGATTTTGTTTAAATAAGATCTGATACTGGAAGTTTGTGACACGTGGCACCTATCTGCAGAGCAGCAGAGTACAAAAGAAGTTATCTGCTGCAGAACTTTGAACATAGGTTGAAGAGAAGACACTTTTGGAAATGCAGGTGTGTATTCATACTGGAAGAGGAAAGTTAAATGTGGGAAAATAATAAACAGTCTACTGTTGTCAGCTCAACAGAAATCAGTGGGGGTTTTTTGAGTTATGTAAAATAAATGTGGGAGATTTTTGTTTAAAACCTTAAAATATGTTGACTATAAACAAATAAACAATAATTATATGATGGTTGTTAAGTTGTAGAGCATACAACCAGAGTTATGAGCTGAAATAAGCTGCCACTATCAGTCGAGCTAAGGGGCCCTGCAGTGTTAAGGACTATGCACAACGCTTTTCAACTTAATGCTTATGCATTTCATTTGTTATTAACATTAAAATATGAATCCATGTAGCTTTAATGACACCGGATCAACCAGTTTCCAGGTCATGCAAGTGTTGATGAAGAAAGAATAATGAAATAGGGATTTGGGGTGTATCTGTATTACCAGTGACATCTTTAAAACTGCAAGCGAGGAACTTGAAGAATAGGGTTTGACATGTAAAGGGTCACGCATTTCTTTCTGCAGCTGTCTGACCAACCAGCAGGAGGCACTAGTTAATAAAGCTACTTTTTTGTAGAAAGTTGCTTTATATGTAAGGTTTGTTATTAAAACAGTTTAATTAACACTGTTAATGCATGTCTTTGTGTATATGTGTGTGTGTGTGTGTGTGTGTGTGTGTGTGTGTGTGTGTGTGTGTGTGTGTTATGCCAGGTGTATGCCGCATTGTCCCAGGTGCCTAACATGCGTGTCTATGCCAGACAGGAGATCCCTGAACGTTTCCATTTAAAAGGAGGGAAGTTTGTTTCCCCCCTGACACTGGTCGCTGAGCCTGGCTGGTTTATCACAGAGGTAACAGATAATACTACACTTGTATCAACACATTTACAGGGATAAAGTCTACATCTGTTCACCTGCTGATGTTTTTGTACTCAGAGCAACTGCATTATAAGTGAATGCAAAAATACAGGAGGACACAAGCTCAGGGTGTCCCATACTGAGACGAAGATGTGTAAGTTTTACCTTGAGGGGGAAAATTGTTCTCATTCCGAGGCTTTATGACTGTTCATCAAGACATTTCATTGCCTGTTTTATCTTCACTTGTTACAGCTATTTTATTTTGACACTTGGTCCTTATTAACAAATTGCATTTGTTCAGTTGTCATGGCACTAACTATAGATGTTCTTCCCATGAATTTGAGCACCTCAGGGATTTTCATCCATGTTGACTTAAAGGTTAAAGATTTCATGAAGAGTTTTGACCATTGATAGGCCTATGGAGCAGTTTTTCTATGAATGGAGCCTCATTATATTTGTCTCACACATGAGGATGCACATGCACAGGGCTGGCACAATACACGTTTCTGCCAATGTTTTCACACTATTCCACTGATCTACAGGTGGCAGTAGCACCTTTAAGCTTGTTGGTTCTTTCTTAGCCTTGAAAACAGCAGTTTCACCACAACAATCTCACCTCAAGATCCATTTTGTAGATATTGTGAATCATATGTGGATTGATATTGTTGCAGCCATCAAAAATCGATAAAACCTTACTGCATATATACTTTTCTTTTTGTTAAAATAGTTCTGTGTTCTTTGTTGTGTGTGTGTGTGTGTGTGTGTGTGTGTGTGTGTGTGCGCACGCATCATATGTGTTTGTTTTTGTGTCTCCAGAACAGGGCAAAACTCCCATACTGGAAAAACGAATCTGGAGAGCCCTCGGCATGGCAAAATGGTTGGCATGGTTACGACAATGAATTTCTTGACATGAGAGGCTTTTTTTTGGCAACAGGACCCGGTAATAAACAAGTCATAATTTAAAATAACAATCAGGGCAATATTATACACCTGTGTCTGTCAAGCAAACACCCTGCTTTACAGTGCTATCTACGATGGCCGTGAAGTTAAAGCACAGCATCATTTCAGAAAACATATTTCACAAAACACAATAACATTTCACAAAACATGTAATTTCACTATGGTTTTGGGAAATGTTGCTGTTTTTCACTGAAGTGTCAGTTTTGTAAAATGCTTGGTTTTATGAAATGATCCTGTGTTTTCTGATATGTCGTGTTTTGTGAAGTGATCCTATGTTTTGTCACATGTCTTGTTTTGTTAAATGTTGTGTTGCGTAAAATGATCCTGTTTTGTGACGTGTTCTGTAAATTTTTTTTTTTTTTTTTTTTTTTCTCTGTGTTTTGTTGTGAAATTGCCTTGTTTTGTGAAATGCTGCTATGTTTTATGAAATGTCATTTTGTGGAATGTTTTGTTAAATATTATGTATTCTGAAATGTCATGTTTTCTGAAATGTTGTGATTTGTGAAATGTTGTTTCTTGAAGTGTTGTTGTGATTTGACCCTTAGGGTTCACCATAGCTATCTGTCTGAAAGCAACCACACCATTCTCCTGTTATCCACTGTGTATTCAAAACATGACCATTATGACCATACAGTGGGTTCCTAAGTTATCTAGACATGACCCAGAAGTGAAGAAGTTAAATATTTGTATATTCTAATATCAAGATATTTATTTGAGATGTTTATCTAATTATCTTTACTTCATTTCATCCAGAGTTCAAGCGGAATTTTCGGGCGGCTCCAATTCGAGCGGTGGACATCTACAATGTAATGTGCTGGACGTTGGGGGTGAAACCTTTGCCCAATAATGGCTCCTGGTCTCGGGTAGAGTACTTCCTGAATGGCTCTGATGGTCCATCCCAACCCACAACCCTCTTTTGTGTGGGTTTGTTAGGAATACTGCTTGCACTATGGTAATGAAGAATTGAACAGTTGAGTGTTTATGGCACCCAATGGAAGCTAGAAATTATCTGCTAGAAAGACTTAGAACATTACACCATGTAGAGGCCGTTGCATCTAAACGTAAGGGAAGAGAAATGAAAGAGGCTGGAAAATTTCACCATGAAATGATTAGAGCATTCTTGAGGACCAAGAAGCTGAGGCCTTAAAAGAGTTTTCCATGATCTCATCCCAATCCTTCAATAGACTGGGCAAAAAGAATCCTACAAACCCACAACACCTTAGACAGGACTTCCATTTTGGATCCTTACGAGCCCTAAACTCACAGTTTCTCTTCTTTGTCCAGCTCTCCATGTCTGATCAACATGTCTTGATGTCTGTGGTACACACTTTAAATGTCCAACAAAACAACTAAATGTTAACCTTTACATTTGCTTGAGCATTTTCAGTTTTGGCTGTTTTTTAAAGTTTTTTTTCCTCTGCAGTTTCTCGTTTCATTCTTTGTCAGTCATGGTTGTAGAGCGACTATCCAAAAAGCAAAAATATAGTCGCCAAGAGGCTAAGTAGGGGAAAAACTTTACCTGCCGGACGCGCTGGCATGTCAACAAATCTTCGCTCCAAAGATGTTGCGTTTTACATATTTATTGCTGATAAACAGTGAAACAACTTCTCAAAGTCTAAAAACAATTCCTTTTGCTAGTGTTGAACGATCAAAAGCGGTCAGCAAAAGTGAGACTTCCCCCCTCACCCTCTCAGTTCATTCATAAGAACCGCCCGGTGAAGAACAGCTGATTTTACTACTACCGCTGCTGACGTACCACCAACACCACGTGACTCACATCCTCGTAAGTGACCAAATATGGCATGCAAAGAAACTTAATACAAAATACTACAATAACAATAGCTGGCACCTACATTCCGGCCCCATAATTATTACAGTTGCCCCAGTAATAATTACAAATACATAAAACACATAAGCAAACTATACAATTTATCGGGCCCTTTACATTTATCCCTTTTTTGTGTGTTTTTTGCAAGGTGTCCATAGTCCATTGTATGTATAAAGTTCATGGTAGATCTTGATCCAGTCTTCTTGAGCCATGTCATGTCAAGTCATGTCTAGGACAGAGGTTACCAGCACATGTCCTAAGTGAGTCACCACTCACGTCAAGTCTAAGTCAAACAAGTCAAAACAGCCTTCAAGACTGTGCCGACTCCTGAAGAAGGCCGATCTTGGTCACAGGTCCACTGAGAGTGCTGGTCTGGGTCTTAATTTTGACCTGCCGCACTAGTCCTCTCCTGTCTGGCACCGCCTCAGTGACTCTTCCAATGACCCAGGAATTCCGAGGAGCAGAATCGTCCACTATTAGCATGATGTCCCCAGGAATGAAATTCCTCTTGACCTTTGTCCACCTCTGGCATTCCTGTAGTTGTGGCAAATACTCCTTAGTCCATCTTTTCCAAAACAAATCAGAAATATATTGGACCTGCTTCCATCTGCGACGTGCATAACTGTCCTCCTTGTGAAACAGACCAGGTGGTAAACAGGGCTTGGTTTTGAGAAGTAGAAGATGGTTGGGTGTCAGTGCTTCCAAGTCATTTAGGTCAGTGGATTCCTTGGTAAGGGGTCTGCTATTGAGAATAGACTCAGCCTCACAGAGGACTGTCTGGAGTCCCTCCTCATCCAAACTTTGTGCTCTCAAAGTGGCATTAAGAACCCCTCTGATGGAACTAATCAACCTCTCCCATGCTCCGCCATGGTGTGATCCGGTAGGAGGATTAAAGGTCCACTTGATTCCTTTCAATGAGAGTGTGTCGTTGATCTGTTCCAGGTTCCATCCGTCAATGGCTCGTTTCAACTCACGCTGTGCACCAGTGAAATTAGTGTCATTGTCTGAGCGGAGCTCCTTAACCTGTCCTCTCTTGCGACGAAGCGTCGCAAGGCATTAATGAAAGAATCTGTGTCTAAAGATGAAGCAACTTCAGTGTGCACTGCTTTCATCACCAAACAGGTGAAGATGACTCCATATCTTTTGACAAGACTCCTGCCACGCTTGATGTCAAAAGGTCCAAAATGGTCTACCCCGACGTAACTGAAAGGAGGTTCATCTGGTGAAACCCTGTCGACAGGCAAGTCTGCCATTTGCTGTTGACCAGTGGCTCCATGTAGCCTGCGACAGACAACACATTTGGATAAAATCCTTCTTATGGCAACACCGGCAGCAGGAATCCAATAGCGTTGACGTAGCCTTGACAGCACATGGTTCCTGCCACCATGGCCGACCTCTTGATGAATGTGGCGTATGATGAGGTCTGAGATGTGAAGCTCTTTAGCTATGATAGCTGGGTGTTTAGACTCTTCAGGCATAGCCGCCTTACTAAGCCGACCTCCAACTCTCAAAACGCCATCCTCCAGTATCGGATTGAGCCTGTATATGTGACTGTTTCCTTTCACACTCTCTCTCCTCTGGAGGCAAGAAAACTCTTCTGCGTACTTTTGTCTCTGACAGAACTTGATTATTTCTAGTTCACTGTTTTTGATTTCTTCCAATGAGAGGGGACCACGACACACCTCAACATCCTTGTGGTGCTTTGCATTTGATGCAGACTGAGAAAAATGGGCATCAACTTCCTTCCGTTTCATGATATTCGATAGCAGAGCCTTAAAGGGCCAGTGTGTAAAATAGGTTGAAAACAGTGACATCAGTGGTCAAATTCTAGATTGCAGGGCTCACTCGCTCACCCCTCCCGTCGGGTAAATGACGGTGGCCTCGTAGGGACAAAAAGCCTTGCGCACGAGTTTTTCAGGAGTAGGTCTATCTAACAACGAGGTGAATGTTTATTTAGAAATCTAAACCATGTTACGATATTGTAATGAATCCCTCACGAGCAGGAGACCAGGGGAGCGTTCGGGAAAAAGGCCCGTTTATTTGAGCACTCCAGAAACTCCGGTGACACTCCAGGGGGTAAAAGACTCCATCCCAAACTCTGACTCTTCTGGCGTAACAGACACACTTCATAACTTTACACACATACTCGTTTACCAT
>NC_065509.1:571228-609143 GCF_006386435.1 Epinephelus moara | reverse complement strand
AAGCATAATTATAAGGCTACAAAAACCAAACGAATTTTATTTTATAGCGATCATACACTTGTATAAACATATTAATGGGTAGAATATTCAGATTCAGATTCAGATTGACAATAAACCATGCCAAATATTACACACTGGCCCTTTAAGCCTTAGTATCCAGGCCATCACTCTTGCGAGACGTGTCCAGGATGAGCTGTGGTTTATCAAACATGTCACAGCATTGTCTTTCTCTTGTTCCACAGAAACAATAGCAGAAACCTTGACTTTCCGGGTCTCCAGACAGTGGCTCTCCCAAGTCATCTGGATCAACAGGCCAAGCTTCCTTTGGTTGCAGGAGAAATGGGGGACCACACATCCACATTTCATTCTTTAGAAAAGATTCCACTCTCACACCTCTGGAGGCAAGATCTGCCGGATTGTGCATTGTGGGCACATACCTCCATTGAGATGGATTAGACATCTTAAGAATCTCTGTGACTCTGTTGGCTACAAAGACACGAAACCCTGAAGTCTCATTTTTGATATATTTCAGAGCAGAGGTACTGTCTGACCAGAAAACAGTCTTGTAGCTTCATCCTCAACTCCCTTCTCCACAGCTTATCCATACGAGCCGCCACCACAGCTGCTGTCAGTTCCATACGTGGGATTGTCACAGGCTTTAAAAGGTGCCACCCTGGACTTTCCCATTATGAAGGCACTGTGTGCCAAACCTTGGTGATTGTGCAACAGCAGGTAGGTGATGGTCCCATATCCCTCTTCGCTTGCATCTGCAAAATGATGTAACTGAGCGGCAGTTATTTCTCCAAAGTTGGGAGGTTTCAAACACCTGCTGGTGCTGAAGTCATTCAACATTTGTAGCTCTTTCACCCAGCCTGTCCACTCCTGGGCAGCAGATGCTGGTATAGTGTCATACCATCCCAGCCCTTTGCGGCACAGGTCTTGAAGGATCCTTTTAGCTGTGAAAATCACAGGAGACAAGATTCCCAGAGGATCATAAAATGAACTGATGGTTGAAAGGATTCCTCTACGTGTCAGTGGCCTATCTGGAAAGGTTACACAGAATCCTAAGGTGTCAGACTGCGCGCACCATCGCACTCCCAGTGCTCTCTCCACTGGTAGGATATCCTGGTCCAGATCTAGGTCCTTGACCTCCTTTGCCCTTTCCTCCTCTGGTATTGCTGCCAGCACACAGCGGCTGTTACTGATCCACTTGGTTAAATTGAAGCCTCCCTTGGCACATATCCTCCTTAGGTCCTCATACAGGCATATAGCTTCCTGTTCTGAGGCCACAGAAGCGAGGAGGTCATCAACATAAAAACTGTGCATGATGGTTTCAAACACCTGCTGGCTGAAGAGCTCTTTGTTATCTTCGGCACACCTCCGGAGAGCAAAATTAGCACAGCTTGGGGAAGATGTAGCCCCAAACAGATGGACAGCCATCCTGTACTCCACCATACACTGGCTAAAGTCTCCATTGGGCCACCATAGAAATTGTAACAGGTCTGCATCTTCCTTTGGCACTCGAACCTGGTGAAACATGGCCTCGATGTCGGACATGAGAACAATAGGTTCTTTTCTGAACCTAGTTAAGACGCCAGTCAACATGCTTGTGAGGTCTGGTCCTTGCAGGAGATGTGCATTGAGTGAGGCCTCTTTGAATGATGCTCCGCAATCAAAAACAACACGCATCTTCCTTTTTTGAGGATGGTATACCCCATGATGAGGGATATACCAAACCTTGCCATCACGGCGCTTCAGATCTGTGTCTGGCACTCTTTCTGCAAATCCACTTGCTATGAGGTCGTTCGTGAATGCAATGTAGTCCTTGTGGGTAATGTGGCTCCCTAACAAACCTCCTCTTCAAATTAAGAATACGTTGCTCGGCAACTATGCGGTTGTTAGGCATGCTGAAATTTCTGTCTTTAAGAGGCAAAGCAATGCTGTAATGGCCATCAACCAGTTTCACAGATCTGTCAGCCATTTCCAAGAACCTGCAATCCTCCCTAGACATCCCCAACAGTTCATCTTGGTTGCTCTCAGGAAAGTCTGTCTTAAACTGTTTATTCCAGAGCTCGTCAAGTGTGATGGCTGAAATTCTATTGATGGTAACTGCTGACTGGCACCTGGGACTATCAGTGCATCCACCAAGTGGTTTATTTACTGTCCAACCCAGCATCGTCTTGACAGCATATGGCCCTCCATCCACACTCCTAATAACCTCCAGGGGCTCCAAAGCACTGGGGACATTTGTGTCTATCAGAATCTCCACATCTGCATCTATTTCTGGCAAGCAGAGATGTTTCAAGTGAGGCCATTTTCCCAAGTCTTGCTGTTGTGGGATGTTGCTTCTGTCGACAGGCATCTCATGTTGTATGAAGAGCTTTGGTATTTCACAATACACATCACTGTCCAATCCAGCAATTTCCAAATAAGATGCAATACCACTGTCAACAACTTTCTCTTGGCCCATGGTGCGCAAAAGAATCCTTGTTTTCCTCCCAGGGAGACCCAGCTTGTCCATCAGACTCACGATGCAGAAAGACGCAGTGCTTCCTGGGTCCAAAAAGACATGTTTCAACTGCCCTTTGCCCCTTACTTGACTTGACTCTGACTGGTACAATGGCAAGTTTACAGTCCTGGTCACCGGCCCCAGTGAGACCACTAGTTTGTATTTCAACCATACCACTGTCCGCTGCCTTTTCTGAGATGCTATTTTCCTTCTCTGCCTTCACTTCATTTTCCTTTTGATAGATGTGCAGCAAGCTGGGGTGTCGTGAGCCACATATTTGGCATGAAAGACGCTTCCTGCACTCTTTGCTGATGTGTCCAGTGCACAAGCACCCAAAACAAACTCCATTAGTTTTCAGGAAATTCATCTTCTCACTGTGAGCTTTCCTCTCCAATAGAGTGCACGACTCCAATGTGTGTCCACAGCATTTACAGTAGAGGCAAGCCTTCTCAGATCCATCCCCTTTGTTATCTGGTGGAGCCCTTTTTTTAACTGTTGTAACAGTCGTGCCAAAACTGCTCCCCCTAACCTTTGAACGAGGCATGGATTTTGTTCTGCCGCCTTCCTTGACTGCCGCCAGTGTTGGAGCATCCTGTATGTCTTCAAATACAGGGTCCATAGCAATCTTCACTTGACGCTCAATGAAGTTTACAATATCAACAAACATGGCTCTGCGCCGACCCCTTTCCTGTATGTCACAAGCTGTAGTACGCCACTTGTCCCTTAGCTTGTATGGTAGCTTCTTGATCACAGTGAGCATATTTGCTGATGTTTTCAAATCACACAGATTATATACATCCTTCATGGCATTACAACATCCACGTAAGAACAGACTGTACGCTTGTAAAGCCTTTGCATCCTCCGATTTAATTGATGACCATGAAGGTATTTTATTCATGTAAGCCGATGCTATTACATGATCATTTCCAAAATGCTCATGAAGCAAAGCCTTTGCTGTGGCATATCCATTTCCATCAGTCATGTGTTGACAGCTTCTGACTAACTGTTGTGGCTGCCCCCTGGTGTATTGCTCCAGGTAGTGAAGGCAGTCACTCCCATTGTTGGTCTTCAGTTCTATTGTTTGTTCAAATGACTGCATGAAGGCATGATATTGCAGTGGATTGCCGTCAAAGATGTGAATGTCCCTTTTTGGCAGTGATGCTAGACTTTGTTGATGCACCAGCATTGATGTTATTTCATTTTGTTTTTCCATAATAGACATCATGTTATGTTCACTGCTGATGTTCCTAGAAAAGGGTGCATTCTCATTTTTCAGATGAGACACTGGGGGCGCTGCATAATTTGGAGCTGTGATCTGTGGTTTTATTGGCATTAAGGACCCCTGCTGGGTCTTGACAGCTTCTTCAAATTGTCACCTCCAAATATGCACGGTCCTCTTCCATCCTTTTCATCTTCACATGGTACAAAAGGCTCTGCATGGATATTAAGTCCCTTCTCAAAATAAGACTCCATGCCATCCAGTTTCTTAGAAGAAGCACTCATCCTGCTCGATCCAGCAGTTCTCAAAACATTTACTTTTGCCATGGATGCAGCTATTTCTGCTTCAAGTTGAAGCTGTTCTTTTCGTTTCCTTATTTGCTCTTCCTGCTCTTCAAGAGCATGTTTTTCCTTGAGCAACCTTTGCCGAGCCAGTAAAGCAGCCATTTCAGCCTCAGCTCTGAGGCGTGCAGATGCAGTAGATGACACATTAGACCTTGTGCCATGTTTAATGCTGCCTTTATTTGAAATGCTGTCAAATGGCGTTATTTCATCATGATCATCATTTTGAGGATTTTTGTGAAATTGAAGCTCTTTTCCATTTTCCACATCCTCCTGTGCTTTCTTTTCCACTGCTGAGGCCTCCTGCTGCTGTGACCTTCCAGACATGTGAGTTTCCGACAAGGGTTTATTTGAATTGATTCAATTTTATTCATCATGGCCTTTTACGTGAGAATTATTTTTCTTTTCTCCTCAGGTTTGCCAACAGTTGAACCAGCATTTGTAGCACTCATTTTGCATGCACAGAAAAATGATCATGAAGAGAATCCGATGCAAAACCAGCAATATCAACAGCCACAGAAGTTGCTCAAAACGCTAAAATCCAGCGCTGCGCAGCAAACCACTGACTTGCCACAGTCCAAACACTGCATCAACCTCCCATCGCGACAATCAACACACCGAGACAACACGCAAATTTCAATTCGGCAGCAACCAGTTCAAACTGTTTCCAACAGACCAACATAACAGCAGAACTAAAACAGGTTACATACCGCTGATCACCATGCGATGTTGCCCGGTTGATGCGATGTGAGACGTCCTGGCTGGAATCAATCATTCAATTTCCATCCATTTGCTCCGCGTCCAAAGCGTGGCTTGTTGAGTCCCTCGTGGCTCCAATTCAACTCAATTTGTCTTGTTTTGCTGACAATGTAGAGCGACTATCCAAAAAGCAAAAATATAGTCGCCAAGAGGCTAAGTAGGGGAAAAAACTTTACCTGCCGGACGCGCTGGCATGTCAACAAATCTTCGCTCCAAAGATGTTGCGTTTTACATATTTATTGCTGATAAACAGTGAAACAACTTCCCAAAGTCTAAAAACAATTCCTTTTGCTAGTGTTGAGCGATCGAAAGCGATCAAAGCGGTCAGCAAAGGTGAGACTTCCCCCCTCACCCTCTCAGTTCATTCATAAGAACCGCCCGGTGAAGAACAGCTGATTTTACTACTACCGCTGCTGACGTACCACCAACACCACGTGACTCACATCCTCGTAAGTGACCAAATATGGCATGTAAAGAAACTTAATACAAAATACTACAATAACAATAGCTGGCACCTACAATGGTGAAAAATGAGAAGTTAGAGATACAACATGTCAGCAGGACTTCTATTCAGTGATGCATGTATTCAGGGTTTCTGGTGCTTTACAGTTATATAGAGTTATAGATATAAACCGTGGTCAAATTCCTTGTATGTGTTCACATCCTTGGCCAGTAAAACTGATTCTGATTTCTGAATAAAGGGCACTGTCCTAAAAATCTCTTTATACATTTCCTGAAAACGACTAGGTGATTTGAAAGTTAAAATTGTCCAGGTTACTCCATTTTACCTCTAAGTATTTCCTAATGACAAAGGTATTTCCAGGAACCTTAATTGAAAATTATACAGAAAAATACACAGACCTCTAATATGAAGTATTACTTATTTGTGGGCTTGAAGCTGTTGTAAACATCTTCTCTCTTTTCTTTTCATTTTTGTTCTAAGATCTAATATTCTCCAGAAAACAGTGATGCATAGAAACAAAACCCCTGCATACATAGATCAGAATGAATTGTTTTGGGTATCACAGAAGAGCACCGTTAAACTGATAAATTTCACATAGTAAATGATGCTGATGTTGCCTTATTTTATTATGTTCATGTATGTAACAGCTACTATATGTATTATGGGGGATTATGTAAGATATACTTTTAAAAAAATGGCAATGCACAAATAATGTAGGTTTAATCTTCCTTTTTTTAAGTTTGGGCTCTTTAAAAATCTTGTGATTCACTCCATATGTTGGCTGATTATATCTGAGATGCTTATTTTTGATCTGGCTACAACTTCTTCCCAGTGTGCAATCCTGTTTTGTAGTCACCTTAAACGGATCCTTGAATTCAGCTAATAATGTCTCTGTCAGGGTTCCTACGTAAGTATGGAAAGTATGGAAAAGTACGGAAATAAATTTGATCAATTTCCAGGTATTAAAAAGTATGGAAAATGAAAAATAAAGAATGGAAAAATATTTTTGTTTCCAGACTATTACCACTGTTCTAAAATACTGTTTTCTAAAATAGAAAAATAGGTATTTACAAAAATAATTTAATCAATCCGGATCGTGTTTTATGCCGGGCCAAGCACAGTTTGTGTGAGAGCAAACCTCTCAGAAAACATACCACCCCTTTTACCTGATTGACAAGTGGTACGTCCAGTCCGCTGCCCCATGACCCTCCTCCAGTCCCCAGGTATCAAGTTTCACTCCAACACTGCACCTTCGACAAGAAGGCGAGTTTCACGTGGTTCACAATGGGTAGATGCAAGTTTTTGGATGGATGGCTTGACAATACCTTATATAAATACTGGTTGGCCAAGGATTCCCAGTTCACACACAGAGCTAGATGCAAGCTTTGTGTGAAATCGTTTGACATCGCCAACATGGGGGAGAAGGCGATTCTGAGCCACATGAAAGGAAAAAACACAGACGTCTCGTTACTGCATCGCTTGCACCCAGAGTCCCAACCTTTTTGCCTCAGCCCAGACATTGAACTTACCTGAGTTTTTATTTGCATGCCATTATGGTACTTGGCTACAATCGCCTATTAAGAATAATTAAATATGATGTGAAATATGATACACTGATATATTTACTCAGATGTCACATATTCTCTGAGAAAAAAAAAGAAGCAGAAGGAATTTTGAAATTCCAAATGTGTAGGAACCCTGCTCTGTATTGGATCTATAAGTCCCTGTATCACACGTTTTGTGTTAAGTGCTCCATAAATAAATGTGCTTTGATTTGGAAACTGTGTGTCCATCAGGCTTTCTTTTGGGCTAACAAACACCTCAGATTGAGGAACAGCTGCGAATTATCTATTGGGATTAAATCACTAAGGGTTTCTGCTAGTTTAGACTATATTTCACTCAGAGACACTTAAATGAAGGAATTGCATTTATATCAAATAATCATAGTTAGATTTGGTGGAAAGGCTCCACTTTCTGAGGGAGCTCTCAATAAATCTGAGTAACTATGAGGACCCTGCTGAAATCCCCTTAAACAAACTTTCACAAACAAATCTTAGTTAAATCAAAAACACCTGTTACTGTACACCTACATGACTTTGATCAGATGTTACTAGCCACACACTTGAATATGCCAGTCAATGTGAAGCTGATATCAATTAGCAAACACAATAGTGGAAAAATTGTAATTTTTTTGAGGAAAGCATGACATTTCTAACAGTGCATACCATAATGTTTATTTTCAGTTAAGAGAGAGGTCAAATCCAAGATGGTTGCCAGCCCCGTGTCTTGATGTTCAAAACATGTTTAGTTTTGGACCCAAACAGTGCAGAAAAACATTTGAGGTGTTATTTTCAACTAAACTAGGGACGTCCCTTCAATTTGTAATACATTTCAGGACACCAGAATTCAAGGAAATGCATTTAGGTCAAAGTCAGAGTCAAATTACCTTAACATACATTTTGGACATTCTTTTTCTAATACATTTATTTTAGTTTGGACTCTGGATTGGACCTATGTAATACAGTGAAACTTTGCTTCCATTTTAACACTACTGGGATAATAATACCAAACACGTAACAGAACAGACCCACAGTGCTAGTCTGTTTTAATACTATACTAAGCATGATAATGAAAAATAGACTTGCATTTGTAAAGCCCCTCTCTAGTCTTCTGACCACTCAAAGCACCGCTTTCTGCGCATGAAACAAATAGTGAATAGCACTTGTTTTTTTGTGCATTTGACCCAAGCTACAGATGAAAACAATGAAATACAGCGTGTTCTCTCCTCTTGATGCCAGCCACTGTCAGAGGACAAACGTCTTCTATTCGCCAAATTAAATGAAATAACTGAATGAACGGATGATGCACAGACCACTCAGATCCAGATTAAAACTAATTTAATCTCTTTTCTATTCTACTTTTCTTTGAAGGGCATCCATAACTCATTCAAAGGGGGGGGATCCAATTTGAATACTGTATTGTATTCTTATTGTAATAACAGTTGCAATGCTTCGTTTTCCTATCTCCAACGTCTGCAACCATCTGGTTCAATAATGCAATTGAAACCACTTCATCAGATCTCAGGTTGATCTGGACTACCAGGATATGCAAGATGGTGATGGCAGATGACCTGCTTGAGGCGGTTGGATGGCGTGAGACCCTCTCTACTTATCTAACCACCCTGCTTAAACCAGGAACAGCCCCCCTGCTTGGTTGTCTTCACTGTTGGCAACACTAAAAGTTGCAAACAGACTACCCCAGTCTGGTCTCCCTCACACGCCATCTGGTAGAACAATGCACACTTTTATCCAAGCCGGATCCTCCAAAACCTCTGACGCAGTCACCGGTCTTATCAAGTACATGCAAACTACATTCTGACACAGAACCTTTAGTAGTGCATATTCTCATGTATCGATTTCAGTTCTGTCTCTTGTCTATTGTGTTCTACTACTAAGAAATTGTTTTTTGAATTGTTTATTAATACTTTGTTCAAAGGTTTATAGGTTACCTGTCATTATGTCTTAGTCAAAGCTGCAGCTGCCTGCACCCACTAAAACAAGTCCCATGACCTGACACGTACCTGTGATTAAACACACACAGGCTACAGTCTCTCACATTAATCTGGCTTTTAGCATGCTCCTTCCACCACCATGAAACCTCAAAAGGATCTTCCTTGGTTGTCTCAAACTTGATGTAGGCTGCTGCCTCATCCTCAGGCTGCAAAGTTTCATCGCTGGAGTCCTCCATGTCAGTGTTGAATGTGACAACAGGGTCAAAGATTTGACTTGTGTCATTGACTTACAAAATGAAAGGAATTGCAGTGATAATAGTGATTTAGATGTCAAAATATTACACATATACTGCACATCTTTTTCATTTGTTATTCTGAAAAATAAAAAATATATTTTTGGTCTCACCTACTGCCCGCCTATGTGTACTTCATTTTTGCCTGTTCCAGTGAATTTATATATATATATATATATATATATATATATATATATATATATATATATATATATATATATATATATATATATGTATACACTTAACTGGACCCAATACCCGACTCAGTACAGGACTCTGATTGGAGGTTTTTTTTCCCTACAGATCACTAGCCCTCTAAGATTTTTGGACATTGTCATTTAGAGTAGCCCGGGTGTCCCCCTTATCTTTGGACTCTGAGTCAGATGCCACCTGCAAATCACCCCTTATTATTCCCTTTTCAGGACACTTCAAAATGGCAAAACATGAACACAGCCAAGAGCAGAATGTGCCAAAAATCATCTTTGGAATATAGGAGTTTGATCATGTGATCTCCTAACTGCAGGTCTAGTTTTTGTTTTGTCTTTTCTTTTCCTTTTGCCTAAGGCACACCTTGGGGTCAAAATGTTGCTGTATTGAACTTTTGGCAGATTGTACTATTGAATGTGCAGAAAAAAGAGCAGTGAAGTCATAAAGCCCAGACTTGAATACTTCTAAATCTAGCTGAGCTAAAGAGAGCTGTTCGTCAACACTTCTCAAGAAGCTGCAAAGCTATTTGTTACCATTTATTAAATCCATCACCATACAGCAAAGTATGGAAGGCACCATATGCACATAAAAATGATGTGCGCAGAAAACAAAAAAAAAACCATTTTATCAGGAAGTAATGATGATGAAATTATGTATTTTAATCAGGAGTATATAAAAATATGTGGTTATACAAATACTTTTGTTATTAAATAGAAATATTTTTGACATTGCTAAATTCATTTTTATATCAATTTATAACATATATTACACCCAAAAGTAACCTCCAGAGGTATCATGGTCTTATTTGCAAAATATACACCGTATAAACAACAAGACTGGATATTTACTTTATACTGTGTTTGTTGTCAGTAAACCGAAGAGACAGAGAGCCAGAGAGATTCAAGTGATGTGTGTGTGTGTGTGTGTCAGATCTCTGCAGGGTCTGTGTGTTCAAGGTTCAGACTTAGAGAGACACTGCAGTCCTGGCAACCTCCAGCGTCGAGTGTTGCTGTGGATCCTCAGGTCCAGCCATTCCCGCTGAGCAACACCCAGAGCTACACTGGGAGCACAAAATGAAGACAGTACAATTCTTACTATTACATTTCATCACAAAAGGGTTTACTTTTGGGCCACAAAACACATTAATAACACAGAACCTTAGGAGGTACTTTAAGGGAGGGACAGGTATTCTAAATCATATCACTGATCACCAAATCACAGTTGTAAAAATGTACCTTGGAGCAAGGTACGGCTCTTCAGGGGTGGATGGGTCCACTGGAGGGAGGTCAGTGGTCACATCTGAGGGATCGGACTGATGCAGGTCCTCACCCTCCACACACCTCAGGTTGGTTATACTGCTCGCCACCACATCAATGCTGTTTCTGCTGCTGTTGGCTGGACCTGGAGAGTTGCACACAGAGGTTACTGCCACTGGCCTCTCCTCACACTCATTTTTTTTTCTCTTTATAAAACCATAAATTACTGCACCCATTAAAGTTGTCTATCAACAAAATGCATTTCTCATTCATTCATTCATTTTCCGTAACCACTTAACCTGATGGGGGTCACGTAGGGCTGGAGCCTATCTCAGCTGACACTGGGCAAGAGGTGGGACACATTTTGTGCAGGTCACCAGACTATCGCAGGGCTGACACATAGAGATAGACAACCTTTCCCACTCACATACACACCTATGGACAATTTACAGTCACTAATTCACCTAACATGCATGTCTTTGGACTGTGGGAGGAAGCCAGAGAACCTGGAGTAAACCCACGCTGACACAGGGAGAACATGCAAACTCCACACAGAAGGGCTCCCACACCCCAGGTTCAAACCATAAACCCTCTTGCTGTGAGGCAACATTGCTAACCACTGCACCATCATGCCACCAAAAAATGCATTTCTGTTAAAATAAATTCAATACTGTAGTGTAACTAGGGGAGCTTTTGCCCCTGAGAAGAATAACATTGATGATGATCCATCTTATGACCCAATCGGCAGAAAAAATGTTGGCAACATAAGTTTCTGCAAATCATGGATATCTTACATTGACATTTATCATGTAGCAGATACACTGAAACTTAATGTTTCAACAACACTGTGGTTAACGTGTGGTTATGTTAGGAACAAAAACCACTTGGTTAGGGTTATAAAAAGATTATGCTTGGGCAGCTGCAGCTCAGAGGTAGAATAGGTTGTCTACTAATTGGAAGATCAGCAGTTCGATCCCCGGCTCCTCCAGTCTGCATGTCGAAGTATCCCTGGACAAGATACTGAACCCCAAATTGCTCCCGAAGATGCTTCCATTGGTGTGTGTGTTAAAAACTGCAACTTAAAGGCATGTGGCACCTTGTATGGTAGCCTCGGCCACCAGTGTGTGTGAATGAATGAATGTAACTCATAGTGTAAAAGCTTTGAGTGGTTGGAAGACTAGAAAGGTGCTACACAAGTGCAGGTCCATTAAAAAAAAAACAGTCTTAGGCTGGAATCACAGCGATGTCTCAGTAATAAAGAACCACTTTTTGTGGCACTTTCCACCCTGGAAAAGCAGCAACAGGACAGTAAAAAACACCTGCATTTGGTGGCTAATAAGCTGCAATGACCTGCTAAAAACACCTGGTTTTGTTGTTTTTTGGTCTCAAGCAATGATCTGCAGCTTGCCAGGCGTCTCACCCGGCAGACATCTCCCCTAGGTGGCACACCATCCACATCCCCTCCATCCCCCTATGAAAAGCAGCTCATATACTATGTCACTTATAGATATTGAAATGATAAGTGTTAAACGTGCAAATGTAACATATAAGTGGTATGCAGAGGTGTACAATGCCAACATCTTCTTCTTGCTACTGGGCTACATCTTGAAATGTACTGCTCACAGTGTCATGTAGGGATGTTCCTCGCGACTAATTTCCCTGTTGACTAAATGAAAATTTTAATTAAGACTACTCGACTAGTCTAAAAAAGGGAAAACAGTCAAAATGTAGCACTATTTATTGTTAAGTATTTGAAACATTGTCCCAAAAAATATCATTTGCATTAGGAGCCCTTTGAAGCCTTTAATCACAATCTTCAACAACCATAACAGATTTGAATCGTGCTGAAGTACGAGACAGTTTGTGCAGTGCCGTATGAATGTGAACACAATGGCAACTCAGTCAGAAGTTAACCACTAAAAATACAGATACTTTGTTGCTACGGATGTCAACGGTAATATTTGCTGAGAATTTTTTTAACCAGTTATGCATGTTGGTTTATAGGTTAATTTAGCTCTTTTTCAGTTTAGCAGTAGTAATAGCATTAACAGCATAATAATACTAATACTAATAATACTAATAATAATAATAATGATAATAATAATAATAATGATGATAGCATAGTTGTATAAGGTGTTATGTGGCATAACAACATCTTTGAGAAATTTCAGTCAGGTTTTAGAGTTTTACACAGCACAGAAACGGCCCTCCTCAAGGTACCTAATGACCTTCTTTTAACAGTCGACAGGTCCTATTTTATTCTCTATTTATATGCTCCCACTTGGTCAGATTATTCAAAGCCATAATGTCTCTTTTCACTGCTACGCGGATGACACAAAGATATACCTCCCACTGAGACCTGGTGACCCCAAAAGCCTAGCTGCTGTTGTTGACTGTATCCGTGATATTAACTGTTGGATGACACAAAATTTTCTACAACTCAACAACTCAAAATCTGAAATCCTCCTGTTCAGTTCCCCTAACTCCATCAGCCTCATCAAAAATGGTCTTGGTCCCCTATCCTCAAATGTTAAGCCCACTGCCAGAAACCTTGGAGTAATTTTTGATTCAGACTTAAGCTTTCAGCCCCATGTCAAAAAAGTTGTACAGTCCTGTTTTTCATCAGTTAAGAACCTTCTCTAAAATCAAACCAATGCTCACTCAGTCTGATCTGGAAAAAGTCATTCACGCATTCATTTTCTCAAGACTGGACTACTGTAACTCCCTCCTTTCTAGCATCAACCATAAATCTCTCTCCCGCCTCCAACTTGTTCAGAATGCAGCAGCTAGGCTTCTCACTGGTTTTAACAGACGACATCACATCACCCGGATCCTGGCTTCCCTCCATTGGCTCCCTGTACGTTTTAGAATTGATTTTAAGATTTTACTGATCATTTTTAAAGCACGTCTGGGTCTTGCCCCAAGCCACATTACTGATATGCTGACCCCCTGTGAACCAGTGCACAGCCTTAGATCCTCAGGTGGGGCCTTTCTGGTCGTTCCAAAGTCGAGGCTTAAAACCAAAGGCGACTGAGCTTTCACCACTGATTTTAACTCCATTGTCTTTAGATAGGCATGTATAGCCATTCAAAAGTGAATTTAACGCTTCAGAGATCCAAGCTGCTCTGGCAAAAATAGTCCATGAAGCCAGAACATGATGCAGAACATCATGGAGGGAAAGCTGATGACAGAGACCCAGGAGCAGCATGACTACAAACCCAAACATTGCCAAAAATACTCAGGAATGGCTTCAAACCAAGCCGGAGTGGTCAAGAGCAGAGAGTCCAAACCTCAGTTTATTAAGCTGGTAATGGTTCAATGGACTCTATGGCCGCAATACCGCCTCGCGTGTAAAAGGTACAATCGCTGAATGGGGGTGCGGAGTAGTCTCGCCTTTAAGCCAGCATTAGAGGTAGTACTAGCACCAAAAGGACATCCATTTAAAAGGGACAGCTAGCAGGACAGGATTATGGGCAGGATGGGTGTGATGTTTTGATGACATGTTATGTGTGCGACTCACTGCAGGAAATTTAAAAAGTAGCTGTTAGCAGCCAGTTGAAAGGAGAAGAATGGCGGCCCAAAATATCAGAAAACTGGGAAAACACTTAGGTCCACGAGGTTCTTACCCTCTGAGCAGAGGACGAGATCAGCTGCCATATTAAATGATTGTTGTTGCCATGTTGTGTCATTGTTATTGTTTATGAAGTGCTGCCAATATGTATGTTATATGCCACACTAGAGGCCATTGCTGTAATGTTACATGTCATGTCTGTCATGCCTCTTTTGCTTCTGCGATGTTGGCATGCTGTCTAAAATCACACACTGGAGCAAAATGATGCTGCTGTTTGATTCTGTGCAAAAATGCAAAGGAGGCAAAGAGAAGGGACTTCATAACGGGACTATAGTGTGATCCCTGTGTAGACGGGGTTATGATTTCATTCTGTGACTTTCTGACCAACTGGTGTGATACTCACAGCAGCGTGTGAAAGGCTCCCAGGCTCTGGACTGTAGATATGGTTTGGCCTGCGGCTGCTGGAGCAGACAAACCACTGCTGAGTCCACCTGCTGAAAAACCCTGCAGACAAAGAAAAGGATTACCCAACTTGCGTGGTAACTGAAAAAAATCTTCAGAGGAGTAAGTTCTCTTCACCATGGTCATTAGACTACAGTTTCAAAGAAGTCGACAATGGATACTGTCAGTATGTTACAGCTCTGTCAAAGTTTCAGCAGATCACCAGTACAATGAAACCAATTTACTAAGTAGGCTTATTTTATATTTTCTGGTGCTTTTTCTTTCATATTTTTACCTGTTGCGTCAGCCAAAAATGGGTCTACAGAGCTGCTGGTCAGGTGTAAATCAATGTATTACCATTATAGCAGCAGTCTAAAAAACGTATGGTGCATGAAGCAGCTTTGAAACTTTAACAAAAATGTAGGTCTGATTGGTTTAAATCTTTCTAAGTAAACATATTCCCAGTTCAATTTAAGATACAGAACAACTCTTATATAATCAATATAGGAGCCTCGTCTGGTGTCAATAAACTGAGATTACATTACACTGACATGTATGGTTAGTTAAAAGGCAGGATATAACAAAGTGTGATACCGGAGGCTGAGCAGTCGCTGGTGGAGTTCAGCTGACAGACCATATTTGTCTGACTGGATCAACTCTCTGATAGAATCAAAGTCCTGCTTCAGCTGGAGAGCTCCCTGCACACTGAGGAGGAACAACACAACAACACTGCTCAGAGGACTTACTGAGCTATACATCAGCAGCCTGTTGCACAATATACCCAGTTAAACACACTCAAGAAGAGGGGGATTGCTTTTGCATCATGAACAATCTCTCTCTCTCTCTCATACACACAACACAAAACACACATTAATCATTTGTGCAGGCTGACAAAATAGTTTTGTAGGCAGAAACAGAGAAACCCATGTCTTTCATGACACTAGGAAGGGCAAGGCATTAAGCCCAGTACAGACCAAAGATTTGCGACGAGACGAGTTGAAACAGGCAACTACTTGCACTGTGCTGTTCTGTAATGTTCTAAAAACCTGCCGGTTCACAACAATGTTACTAGATTAGGGACACACGTCGCCCTGACGTCTGAGGTCATGAAATCCTTTGCAAGACTGTAGTTGCGCCACATCACAGGCCCCCTGCTGGACCCTCTACAGTTCGCCTACCGGGCAAACAGGTCAGTGGATGATGCAGTCAACATGGGACTACACTACATCATGCATCACCTCGACTCTCCATATGCAATATCCATATGGGTGGGGGCATACAGTGAGCCACAGCAGCGACCCACCATCCGACACCAGGTGACACCATCAGCTGGCTTGAGCTACAATCAGACCGGCCAGTTCACACTGCTGCAACTTTTCTCTGCAACATTCTAAAACGGTTTTGTCTCGTCATGAATCCTTGGTCTGAACAGGGCTTGAAAAGTACTCTTGATTTCCAGGCACTAGTTTCAGTCAGGTTGGGAAATGTTTTTAAAAAATAGATTATTTCATGGCATGTTGCCTTTATTCAACAGTCAATATAGAGCTGGACAGTAAACACAGGGAGACAGAAGGGTATCACATGTACCAAAGATCCTCGGCCAGGTGTCAAACTGTGGGTGCATTTTTATGTGGCATGCACCTTAACAATTAGGTTACAGGGGTGCCTCATTTCATGGTATTCTTAATCTCTGTTGTAAACAGTGTCATTGATTTGGTCAATAACACTGTGGCATCAATGTGTGATGATATGACCAAAAACATACCTGAATTTGATCTTATGTTTCAAGATGTGTTCCATCCATGCCTCCATAAAAGCTGTCATTGTTATACTCAGAGCTTGGACACGGGCATCATCAGACAACGGTGCCACCCCCTCTAAAACCTGACCAATCACAGTCTGAGCAGCCAGACACGCATACTCACTGGGACTGCCAGGAAAACCTGTGCAACGAGAAATACACAGTTATCAATACACAGGTAAAAATTGTAGCCAAAGTTGAGTATTACTATGGAAGTCCAGTATTTATGTTATGTAATGTAGTAATGTAACTTTGTTTTTAAAGTTACTATTACTATTACTATCATTATTATTAATACGTTATAAAAAGGGTTTGCCTTCATAAACCTACAGGGCCCTTTGACAGGCGACACATCTAACCTAAACAAAGAGCAGATACCTGGGAGCATGATCCGGCCTTCTATCTACATTATATGTTTAGGATAAACTACAGTGGCTGGTCAACAGGCACCTTGATAGGCAGCTTCATCTGAATGTCATGGGTTTATCTGAATGAGAAGTTACATGTGAGTGTAAGAGTGCATACAAATCTTGTGGGTCATCAGCATGCTGCCATCATCAACAGATAACCCCACTCCCAAAAAAACAAAAAACAAACAAAATAAATAAATAAAAACCTGGGACACTGTTTACATAAATAAAAACAGAATGCAATGATTTGCAAATCCTTCTTGGATGTATATTCAGTTGTATACAGTACAGAGACAAGATATTTAATATTCAAACTGATAAACCTTTTTGTTTTTTGTACAACCTTTTAAATTCCTGCAACGTGTTCCAAAAAAGTTGGAGCATGGAGCATGTTTACCATTGTGTGACATCTCCTTTTCTTCTAACAGCACTCAGTAAGTGTTTGGGAACTGAGGACACCAACTGTTGTGTTTTGAAAGTTAAGTTTTGAAGGTGAAATTCTTTTCCATTCTTGTTTGATATATGGCTTTAGTTGCTCAACAGTCCAGGGTTCTCTGTTGTTGTATTTTGTGCTTTATAATGTGCCACACATGTTCAGTGGGAGGCAGGTCTGGACTGCAGGCAGGTCAGTCTAGTACCTGCACTCTTTCACTATGAACTGCACTGTTGGAACACGTGCAGAATGTGCCTCATTGTCTTGCTGGAACAAGCAGGGACATCCCTGAAAAAGACGTCGGCTGGATGGCAGCATATGCTGCCCCAAAACCTGTATGTACCTTTCAGCATTCGTGGTGCCTCCACAGATGTGCAAGTAACCTATGATGCCATGGGCACTGACACACCTCTATACCACCACAGATGGTGTCTTTTGAACTTTGAGCTGGTTAAAATCTAGATGGTCCTTTACCTTTTTAGCCCGGACGACACAACATCCATGATTACCAAAAACAATCTGAAATGTGGACTCGTCAGGCCGCAGCACGCTTTTCCACTTTGTGTCAGTCCATCTCATATGAGCTCAGGCTCAGAGAAGTTGGCTGTGCTCCTGGATGTTGTTGATACTTGCATTTGTAGATGCAACGGTGAACTGTGTTTACTGACAATGGTTTTCTAAAGTGTTCCTGAGCCCATGAAGTAATATCCTTTATACAATCATGTCGGTTTTTAATGCAGTACCATCTAAGGGATCAAAGGTCATAGTTTTTTCAAGGTTTTCAGCTTTGCCCCATATATGCAGACATTTCCCCAGATTCTCTGAAACTTTTGATGATATTATGGATTGTGGATGGTGAAATCCCTAAATTCCTTGCCATTGTGTGTTTTTCATTGTTCAAACCTTAAACCATTGGACTATTTACCCACACATTATTTAAAAAGTGACAATCCTAGCTTGTACACAACTGAGCATTTCAAGGATGCCCCTTTGATACCCAATCATTGCATTAATTAACCTGTTCACCTGCAGAATGTTCCAAACAGGCGTTTTGTGAGCATTGCAAAACTTCAAAAGTCTTTTGTTGCTTCTGTCTCAACTTTTTTGGAACGTGCTACAGGCATCAAACTCAAAATGAGTGTATATTAACAAAGAACAATTAAGTTTATCAGTTTAAACATTAAGAATATTGTCTTTGTACTGTATTCAACTGAATATTGGTCCAAGAGGATTTGCAAATAATTGCATTCTTAACTTGCATTTGTAGATGCAGTGACGACCTGTGTTTTCCAATAATGATTTTCGGAGGTGTTCCAGAGTCCACATAGTGATATCCTTTATACAATCATGTCAGTTTTATAATGCAGTGCTGCCTGATGGATCGATGATCATGGGCATCCATTGTTGGTTTTCAGCCTTGCCCCTTACTTGCAAAGATTTCTCTGGAATCTCAGAATTTTTTGATGATATTATGGATTGTAGATGGTAAAAAATCCCTACCCATACCCAATACCCAATCATGATACTATCACCTGTTACTAATTAACCTGTTTACCTTTGGAATGTTCTAAACAATTGTTTTTGAGCATTCCACAACTTTCCCAGTCTTTTGTTGCTCCCGTTGCAACTTTTTGGAATGTGTGTCATCAAATCTAGAATAAGTGTATAATTACAAAACACAATTAAGATGATCAGTTTGAGCGTGTAATACCTCGTCTTTGTACTGTATTCAATTAAATACAGGTCATAAAGGATTCACAAATCATTGCATTCTGTTTTTATTTACGTTTTACATAGTATCCCAACTCTTTTGGAATCAGAGTTGTACAATCCTGTCTGGAATGTCACTGATCAACATTATATGTTTAGTATTCTGTGCGTACTTTCTTCTAACTCACAGCCAGTCACTGGAATTGGCTGCAGTGTCAAACATGTTTTCACTTCCTGTTTTAGGCTACACCCTCGAATGCCCAGTTCAGTTAACAAGGACAAAACTGATCTGCCCACAAAGTCCCTACATCCAACCTCCAGGGGATGTCCTTCTCGTTTCCAAACATGCTCCTCTGCTTCTGTTGCCAGCTCTGTATATCAAAGCGTTTTCCTTTCATAGGTCATTTTTACTGCATCCTCCTGTCAGCTCCACATGATTCGCAGCACACTGTGTTTCTGACCACTTCACAATGGACTATGAGCTGTTTTCGTAAATCTACTCTCAATTTGCATTCACAATGGCTGTTGACCACATGCCTCTTCAGGAATCTGGTGGCAGCCGTTGATAGCTTCCTCTTTCTGCCATGTCCAGGTAGTGTAGTCAATGTTCCTTTAACTTTGAACTTGTGAACTGTATCTTTAGGAACATTCAGTGCCTTTGTTATCTTCTTGTATCCCTTTCCTTGTTTATGCAAGGCAAGGATCACTTCCCTTAACTTTTTGTAAGTCTCTTGACTAAACCATATTTCTCAACATGCAATCAAACGTCACCATCAGTAAACCTCTGGCCAGTCCAGGTACTTGATGTGTTCTTTCTCAAGCACACCTGATGCAACTAATGAAGCCCTTGATTAGTTGCATCAGGTGTGCTTGAGACAACACCTGATTTGCAAATGTGTGCTCTTATGAGGGATTCTATTCAGGGGGTTGAAAAATTTTAAAATTGCAGTAGTCATTAATAGTGCCATTTTGTGTTTAATTTGGAGAAACCACTTGTAAATATCAGTTGTGTTGAGCTATTTAAATAGTTCATGTTTGATTTGTTTATTGCAAACAGCTGAAAGTTTGTAAATTTTGCCAATAAAATTTGCAATGGGGGTTGAAAGATTTTGCAGCAATTCTATGTATAAATGACCCTTAAAAATTCAGTACAGTACAGTATACCTAAAAAACTCAAATCAGACATGTACTGGTGCTCCTCTGATTGATAATAGCACTCTTTACACAGAGACTTTACGACAGGGCAGCTATGACATCCCTTTGCTTTTTTGGCAGAGCCAAACAACAGCATCATAATGCCACCCCACTGTGTGGTTTTACACAGCATGAAGGCTTCCTGGAAGTGCGTGACGGGCTTGATGTGCAACACCGCAGCAACTGATCTCTGTTCTCGTCTAGTGCTCAGAGGGTAAGGAGCTATGCTCCTCATTGTCTCCCCACTTTGGGGACATTTCAGTCACTGTTCTTCTTCTTTAAAGGTAGGGTCTGGAGGATTTTCCAGTTGCTGTTTGTAAACACACATTCAAATTTGGCCCCTCCTATCAGGCTCAACTCTCCCGGGTGTACGGAGCCCAGAGGTACGGAAGAAGGCTTCACAGAAGAGGTTCAGGCAAGGCTTGTGCTGGTGCACGCTCGGACACGCTCGGGCACGGCACCTGTGCTCTCTCATTGGCTGGGGAAATCTCCGCCCAAAAGCAGTCCGAGCTCACAAAAACATCAAAATACAGTTAAAGGGCAGGAGCTCTGCAAACAGAGTCACCACCACACATGAGTAGAAGCCCATAGGTGATGATTAAGCAGGATTTCATTTGTATATGTCTATATTTTGTTTTGTTTGAAAATCCTCCAGATCCTACCTTTAAGTTAGCTGCTTACTGCTTCTAGCTTGCTTTTTAAATCTCCTGGCGGTGGGTCTCACACATGACACATCTTCTAAACATCGCACCTGTCCCACCAAAGCAATCAAGAGATTGTCTCTATACTCTTTAGTGACAAGCTGAGCTGACATTATAAGTTTCATCCTCTCCAAGGGATCAGCAAAGATCTGTGGTATGACTTCATACATAGACTGACCCTAGACTAACCATTAATAACAGTCAGACTTCAGTACCTGTCCTGAGGCTGGGTCTCCAGTGTACAGCAGAAGGCATGGTCTGTTCAAAAATCTCCCCTGACATCCTCTTGCAGTCACTGGAGAAGGTCTTCAGCACCAGAGAAGAGAAGGTCTGATGGACAGTGACACAGAGCAGTGGCATCAGGATCACATGACACCTACACTCTTTGGTTTGCACAATGCACACATTCATGCTGGCAAAATGGAAGAAAGGGAAAAACATCTTGTCTTGTTTCACACATCATTCTAAAACACCCACACTACAGATCCTGTAGCTGTGTCATATAAATGTATTACATATTACTATGCTCATTTTTCAACCTGGACCCTATTTTCCCATGTTTTGTGACTAATAGGATTCCAGTGTCATTCCAGTGTTGAGTGAGACCACTGCAGACAGCAGCGGCAAAACAGGCTGCAATGTAATCCCTGTGGGGAATTGAGCACCATGTCCACTAGAAGTGCTCAGACTGTAATTCTTAGTGTCTGACACCATTATAGAAAAAAATCCTACACAGCTTGACCTATTATTCAAAGAGCAAGATCCTTTTTGTTTGACCAAAAACAGCCTCGAAATTGCTTGGGTCAAACCCACCAGCCCCCTTTTAAATAAACAGTAATTTTATCATTGTGATACACACTTCATTCAAAGTCGACAGAAACAAAATACAACTCACAAAAACAGTTCTGGATTGTCTTTCCACTGTTCCAACAATCACCAACTGTGGTTTTGTTGAAATAAATCCTTCATTCACTCAGTTAGATTTGAAAATATGCTGGCTCTATACATGCTAAAATGACTGTTTATTTAAATGTAGTCTGGTTTGTTTGAAGACGGGACCCTTTCTGGTTAAACAAAAAGGATTTTGCTCTTCAACAAAAAGGTCTGTTGGGATCCTTGCCATAATGTTGTCAGACACTTAGAATAACAATGTGAGCCTGTCAGTGACGAAAATAAACATGGACATAACAATTTACAGTGCCCGTAGGGATTACATTTGCAGCGTGTTAGGCCACTCTCAGTTCTGGACCAATTTCAAAAAATCGTTGTCCCCATTAATCACTCACACACACAAAAACATGGGAGAATAGGGTTGAGGTTAAAAACCACCAAAAGCTGTGTTTCCACCAAGAACTTTTGGTATAGTACCTTAAAAACTAAAAGTAACCCCTACGGACATGTACCTAGACCCTAGACCTGCTTAGCATTTCCACCACAGACAGTACTCTATCTAGGCGGGGTTGATAACTCACTGCTCCATCCAGCTCTCACTGTGTTCCCCCTTTACTGGTGATACAGAGGACTGTCTGCACCTTGTTATAAACTTTATCCTCCACAGAATGGGGCTGACGCCAATATTTTCACAACAAACAAGAACAAGCTGGAATGGGAGTCTGTCTCAATGGGATATTCATGTGAAAAAAATAGCGGGTTTGTACAGAGTCCTATCAAGCAATACGAGCCATACGTTGTCATTTCATGCACTGAGTAACATGCAAGAAAAGATTCCACCAAAAAGTTGGTAACCTGGTATGACCACTCTGATGACGCGAGCTTGACATTCTATTTGGCTCTGTATCAGTCTGGACTTGCTGCCGTCCCCAACACTTTCAGTGGGTGGGAGTACTCGCCTTGACAAACTCCTTCAGCCAATCAGCGAAACAAAACAGTGGGGAACATCCTCTTCATCACCTGTGGAGCCAGTTAATAAATCAAGCTTTTGCCAAATTCAGTTAGAAGAACCATATTTTCCTCCGAGGAGCAAGTGTGTACGCTTGTTCTTGTTTATTTGTTGTTACTGACTCCAGCCACCATTACTATTCTGTAAGCTGCAGCCTGCATTTTACGTCATCAACTGCAACGCATTCCCTCATTGGTTGCTTATGTTGTCAAGTATGGAGCAGATCCCTGATTGGCTCAATTGGATTTTAATTTCTGGAAAGGTTTTGGGGCAGCATCAAATCCAGACTGATTTCAGGATGGTCTTACCAGGCTAAAAAGTTGCTGTCAGCTGCTGGCAGTAGCCTTTGAACAGCAGGGTGAATTAAATATTTTTTTTCTCAGTATACAGCTGCTGCAAGAGGCAGCAAAACATACTTTCATTTTTTAGTTATAGTTTGCAAATGTATGTAAAACTTGCCACAGTGAACAGTAATCACATAAGGTTCAAAACCAGCCACAACTCAGCACTAAGCAAGAGTGACAGTTCTCTCTTGACCAATCAACAGACTTCAGTGTTTCCAGTTCCACCATTTAGTGTCACAACAGTGTGTTAGGTACCCCAACAGAGAGGTGACCATCCACAAATTTTCACAATGGAAACGGAAAAATAACCATTCTAATGTGTACCAAACTGAACTGAACCAGGCTGTTTGGGTGGAAACAAGGCTAAAGTTACCTTTTAAAGCAGGTATAAACAAACTCTGTAGGCTACTTGGCTCTCAGATGATTAGCTGTCTTGATTGTGTCAGTGTTTAATACTAGATTTTATTTACACTGATGTGCCATCAGTGAGGGGCATTGATGCTATCTTGGTGCAAATCAATGACAGTTTTGAAATTCTTTTCCCCAAATACAGGATATTGTAGCTGTCAGAAGATCCCCGTTTCTCCTACTCAGTGTTCCATTTAGAACGAGATAGTTTTAGTGAGCAGTTCTTCCTACTAGGCTATTTTCTGCTTAATGTGCAAGTTCATTCTTGATCTTGAAAACAGACTAAGATAATGTTTTTGGCCCTTCACTCTCAGCTATGTGTTACCATCAAACACACCTCAGGTGTTGCTGCTCTCATTCTCTAACCCACACAACCCTAAATATTGGGATACCATTCTCATAGCATAATTAAGCTTTCACTGCTTTGCAAGAACAATGGAAGAGGAGTCAGCTTTCTAACGTGTTTGTTGGTCTAAAAGAAACCTGACAGGTTACCTGCAGCTCGGACACAGCCCTGTCAAGTGCTCTGAGTTGCCTCCTCAGCAGATGCTGGTTGTGGTTATGAAGAGTGGAATGTTGGTTACTGTCTGAATTGATCATCAGGGACTTAGTCTGAAGCACCATAGTCTCTAATGACTCTCTGAGCACCTGCAGACACAGAGAAAACACATCACAAACATACTTTATCAAACTGATGCTCATTCGATTTCAGGGCTAAAAGCAAACACTATAATATAAGGCAAGTGAATATTGGGCAGGTGACCAAAAGAACAACTCCAATGATAGCAATAATCATTTTAATATGCTGACAGTATATTAGCACTGTAACACTTACTGTTGATATGGCTATTTTAAGTTTTTCTTGATAGTTTTCAGAGAACAATGGTTATCTATGGTAAAGGGGAATAAAGTACAGTATGCAGTCACATGCACAAATGTGGGCACCCATGGTCAAAATTTTGTTTACTGTGAATAGTTAAGTAAGTAGAAGATGAACTGATCTCCAAAAGTGTTGAAGTTAAAGGTGACTAATTTCTTAAGTATTTCATTCATTCATTCATTCATCTTCTAACCACTTCATCCTCTTGAGGGTCGCGGGGGGGCTGGAGCCTATCCCAGCTGACATTGGGCGAGAGGCAGGGTACACCCTGGACAGGTCGCCAGACTATCGCAGGGCTGACAAAAAAGCTTCTGAACACTTTTTGTAACCAGCTAAGAGTCCTTCAGTTCTTGTTTGGGGGATTTTCACCCATTCTTCCTGCAAGACACTTCTAGCTCTGTGAGATTAATAAACAGAATTTTGACCAGGGGTGCCCAAACTATTACATGCCACTGTATCTGGCTTTAACACACAGTCAATACTTGTTTGGAGGATTAATCCATTGTAGATATTGGTCTTTGAATGGTAATGTTGATAATCAAAAAAATAATCAAATAACACTAGCCTTAGCTTAAAAAAAGAAGTGTGTACCACAACAACAGGTTGGCAAAGTGGTGTGAATACTGAAGTTCACTCTATTGCTTCATTCATGCCTGTATTGGGACCAACACGCTTTTCCTTTAATGTTATTCTTTGATCCTCCATCCATTAAAATACACGAAAGTCTCCTGGTTGATAGAAATAAGGAACCTACTTTGAGATCTCCCTGTGTAATAAGCAGGAACTTGTTGAGACTCCATGAAGAGAGAAACTGGTAAGCCTTGGATATGACCCAGACTGTAGATATCTGCACTGTGGCTAACACCAAGCTAACAGTCTGTCTCTGGAGAGTGAGCCTGGACTGGAAGACGCTAAAAGAACCTGAGTGGTGGGGGAGACAGAGCGAGACAGAGACAGAGACAGAGACAGAGACAGAGAGAGAGGCTGTAATCAGGGCCCACAAATAGAGATATACCGGGTGTAATTCATTCACTAAAAGCAGATTTCGTCAAACAATCAGTTGATATGTTCACAGCAATTCTGCCCTACACAGGCTAACTGCAGTAACTACGCAAATGCTGAAAAGTTTCTGAGTGTCCAGCCAAATGCTTCTAAGTAGAAAAGTGGTAATGCGTGTATTTTTAATGCCTATAAACGATTATCTGTGATTTAACCTATGAGTATTAATTTCGTTGACCTTTTTTCCATGACCAAAACGAGACGACGACGAGCTGAGAATAGATCTTGATAAGACAAACTGGGAAGAATTCTATGATTAATTTTCGTGGCGAGATGTGACAAAATTATTCATGGTGGACTATCAGACATTAGAACAAAGGAAACACTTCATACATCTATTAAACAAGACAGGTGCATTGGAGAGAGAAGACCAAAAAGTTGCAAAAGGACTCCCGCACACTGTCTAACTTGCAATATATAATTTATTTGTGATGTTTCGGTATTAGACCTTCATCAGGCAAAACTATCAGACATTGAAAGCAGAGAATAGCCATGTTTGCAATTATTTTCAAACGCTGCATGATCGACAGGCTGGTAAACTCCAGTAAATAGTCGGTGCCAGGATGTTTCGCTAGTCAGCAAAAACACTCACACCAGAGTAGCGTCAGCCCTTGGTGCGAGTTATGAGCTGTAATTCAGCAGTAAACAAGCAGCTGTGTGTGTCTGGCTGTGGATGGTGGAGCTGCTGAATGGATTTGTGGAGTTTGTTAGTTGCAGCAGTGGCTGTTAGCAGTTAGCTCCACTTTTTAGCCACTGAATGGCAGCGGAGCACCGGCTGCTTGCCACCTCACAGCTGATTCCTTGCAGAACTCGGTCCTGCCTCTTGACAGGAAGGTAGGAGGCTCAGTTGTCTGTGAGTGTAGCTGTGTTGTAAGTAAACAGTCTGAACTCAGATCAGTTTTTCTGACAGAGATGAAAGTTTAGTTTTAATCACCAACTCTGTTAGACGACACGAGTTTAAACCTCCAGACTAACATGTTGCACATTAAGAAAGAATTCCGGCTTTAATGAAGTTATTTCTCTGCTTCTTAACAGTGAGATAGATATGTCAGAGTTTACAATGAACCTGGGTACAGTCCTTGTTGACATCAGATTCCTGTTGCCATAAAGCACAATGAACTCTTTTGAAAGACTTCAGGACTATTTGTCAATATCCAAAAATGTGAAATGATGTCTACTCATGAATGCGCAAAAAATGTCATTTATGATATACCTGTTAAAACTGTGGTAAAATACCTTGGTATTTATGTGACAAAAGATCAAAAAGAATGAGAATTATTCAATCTGACTAACAAAATCGATGAATGTAAACATATTAATATTTGGTCGCAAAGGGACTAGTCAATTTTTGGTAGGACGTATCTCACCAAGATGGAAAGCATCTTGAGAAATGTCCACCCAGCATCTTCATTAGCACTTAGTACCGTCTTTGTTAAGTCTATAAACAGACTCAACTTCAATTTTATATGGAAGACTCGAACTCATTATATCAAAAAAAGCTTTAACAGTTAACGACCTGTCTGAAGGTGGGCTAAAGGCAACAAACTTTGAATGTTTGAATGTAACTTAAAAAATGAACTGGTTGAAAAAATGTGTTAAATTCCCAGGCAGTATCCAGCATATATTCCCTAAAACTTTATTTTTTAAAAAGGGTGGTACTGAATTTATTTTAAAATGTGATTACACTGTAACCAAATTGTCAATTAAGCTTTCAAAATATCATCAGCAATCAACAGGTTTTACTTTTTTGGAAATTATTTTACAACCACAACTTTATACCTCAAAATAAGATTGTTATGTTTGTAAATTACCTGTTTGAATGGTTAAATAAAAAGTTTAATAAAAAATGATGTGATGGCATTACTGTGAAGGCAACATTGTGTGCCTTTTTACCTGAGGCCCTGCTGTTTGAATGATGGCAACACAGAGATGACAGGAGAGGAGGGGACAGCAGCAGGAAATATTCCATGGTCGTTGACATCATCACACTTCCATCTTGCTCAGACGACGGTGTCACCGAGTTGCTGGTCTGATTCCCACCCGTGAGACACTTATCTTTCAGAGATGAACCTAAACCTTTGCACATCACTGAAGAAAGACAGACAGCAGGAGAGAAAGACAGACTGTGTGAGAGACAGCATGACAATATAATGCCAGTGAAAGATTCAGTCAATACAGTGTTTCAGTGAAAAAGGTTTAAGTTAAGGTTTATAAAGGGCTGATATGAAACTTAAATGGAAACCACCTCCACATAACCTCTCCGGGCATTCGGCATCTATTAACCACCACTAAAAGTATTTGTTTTTGCCACTGACAGGTCAGATTGTTATTGTAAGTGTCTAAAGACATTATGAAAGGATCTTTACAGAGATAGACTTTTTTATTAAAGAGTACGATCCTTTTTGTTTAACCAGAAACAGAAGTTCAGATTGCTATTGTCAAACCCACCAGACTCCATTTAAATAAACAGTAATTTTAGTGTGTATAGAGCCAGCATATATTCACATCTATCTGGGTGAATTAAGGGTTTAATAAAAGCAAACCAGAGTTGGTGATTGCTGGAACAGTGGAAAGACAAACCAAGACAGTGCGTGTGATTTTTATTGTGTTTCAGTTAACTCTGCACCAAGTGGGTTTTACAATGACAAATTATTCTTAACTTAAACGGAGTCTGGTGGGTTTGGTGACAGTGATTTCAGGGCTGTTTCTGGTTAACCAAGAAGGATCTATTTCTTTAACAAAAAGGTATATCTCTGTGAGGATCCTTTCCATAATATTGTTAGACACTTTGAACAACAATCTGAGCCTGTCAGTGGCAAAAACAAACACTTTTAAGCTCCGTTTACACCAAACACTTTCAGTATAGGACCTTTGGAACCAAAAGTAACCCTTCAGGCATGGTACAAAGACCCTAGGTCCGTACAGTACTCTTACATGTAGGTGGCGTGTTGTTGTCCAGCGCTCGCTGTATTTCCTCATCATTGGTGACACAGATGAAAGTCTGCACCTCATTTAAAGCCCACAGAACTCGGTTGCACGCCGACATTTGCAGAACAAAATAGAACAGGCTGCAGTGAGTGTCTCTCGATGGGATATCAAAAAATAGCAGGTTTGTGCATTTAGCCATTCTCAGGCAAGCACAGGGGTTTAGTGTTGCTGTAGCCCCAGGAACGACGCTCTGGGATGCTTTTTTTTCTCCAAGTGAGGATTGGGATATATGCAGTTCACATAACCCGGTTGAAATTAATATACATAAATGCTTGAAGATTACCCTTATGACTAAAACACGTGATCCAAGAGAGACAATAAAAACTCATGCCAATGGTCAAGGTTGTCATGTTGAAATTTAAGGTGTGCTGGTGGATTCACGCCATCAACTCATGCATTGAGTAACGCTACAAGGTAACGTTCTGCCATAAATGTTGCCAGCAATCAGCCCAGTGAATTAAGTTATTTTTCCTCTCAGACTACAGTTGCTGTGAGAGGCAGCAAAACATCCTTTCATTTTACAGTTATAGTTTAATAATATATGGAAAACTCTCCAGGATATGAACAGTGATTACATAAGCCTCAAAACCAGCCACAACTAAGTCCTGAGCAAAATTGACCATCTGCTGACCAAACAACGGACTGCAGTGTTTCTAGCTCCACCTTTAAGTACTGAGATCTGTGTGCTAGGAACCCCAAAGGAGGGGTGACCAAAAATTGGGATGGTAAGAAACAGTTCCAGTGGTACCATCCACAACTTTTCACAGTGAAAACTGAAAGAAAAAAAAAGTACCGCACTGAAATGAAACATACCATACTGTTTAGTGGACACAGGGCTTTTGTGAACGTACTTTGATGGTGCTCAATTGCCTGCAGGGTACACTGTAGCCTGTATCGCCGCTGTAACACTCAGGTCAATTCAATTCAATTCAATAGGCTTTAGTGGCATGACACTCTCTCAATACTGGACCAATTTGAAATACTGTTGTTCCCATGAGTCCCTTAGACACAAAAACATGAGATAATAGGATCCAGGTTGAAAATTACCAAATTTACCTACTGATACTGAGTATCTGCTGATAACCACTTGTGCAAATTAACAAAATGCCGAACAATGTACACTTAGCCTAAAACAAGATGACATTTAAATATGTAATGCCAGTCCAACTGTTGGATAGCTTTGCCTGTTGCTGTTAAACTCAAGCACTAAGATTATTTCTGCTTCTACAACAGCTTTGCCTCCAATAACAGCAAGAATGGTCTGTGTGTGTGTGTGTGTGTGTGTGTGTGTGTGTGTGTGTGTGTGTGTGTGTGTGTGTGTGTACTAACCATAGTCCCACTGAGCATGTGCTGTAACAACTAACAGATACAGACTGAAGTCCTCCAGCATGGCTCTGCACTCTTTGGGAACCAGATCTACGAAAAAAGGACAAAACCCAGAGAGGTCATGCAGACAGTACAGTAAACTGGACCTCTTTAAGGGAAGTCATTTCTCCTCTCAGTGATGTGACAAACAACTCATTTTAAGCCTGAAGACCATATGCTGTCTGTCCAATCATTCACAGTTTTGCTAAAAAATACAAACTCTTAATCCCCTTAAGATTTGTTTTTAACATTACTATTATTACAATCAAATGAAATGATCATTTTCTGAGCAGCACCACAGCTCTGCACTAATGCAATAAAGGCTGAATTTAAGTTAAATACTTTGCCATATCATGTAGAGTAAAAACAATTTTCATGTTTTACCCCCAAAAATATTAAGCTTTAAATATTACATTTACATTCATCATTTGGCTTAAGCGTTTGTCCAAGGGATATACAAATGAGGTACAATCCAAAGCACAGTCCATCGAGGAGAAGCCTTAGAGACCCATCAACGCTCAGTAACACCCTCCACCTGACAAAACTGCCACAAAACACTCTCAGAAATAAGGGTTCTAAAATGGTTCTCTTTCCAAAGGGCTGAGGTTCTACCTTGAACCATGTGCCTCTGAAGAATCCTTTTTGGTAGGAAGGTTTCTTTGAAAGACTAAGGGTTCCATTAAGAACCCTTTTTATCCAAAAAATTCTTTTTTGGAGAACAGGTTCTTCAAGGGATCTTTGTAAGAGTAAGGGTTCAATTAGGAACCCTTTTCATCCAAGGAACTCATTTTCTCATATGGGGATAAGCCAAAGGTTCCTATATGGATCTAGTTAGCACCTTTATTTCTTAAAAGTGAAGCAAATTACAATTTTTTTTTGTATTTGGGATTGAGAGTGAGAGAGTGAAAGAGTGGATTAGGTGAGCAATGTAAGTACTCTTAGGACTTTTCTGTTAATATACTTACTATAAATGAATACCAAATTTAGAATGCATATAAGTAAATTAGCACACACAAAACACTGTATATGGTGTAAAGAAGTAACTGAATAAATAATTAATGAAATGCTGACAAATTAATGAATTATTAAGTAATGCAGTTACAGGTGACTACAGAGCCTGTAAAGTCCCAAATGGTGAAATTTTTCATCTTGTGTGCACAAGTTATTTTTCTTTGCACAGGAGGTAAGTCTTTTTGAAAACAAGTTTTTATCTTGTTGGTATAATACAGGTTAATTATCTTGTGTGCACAAGTTCACTTGTTCCCACATAAGTACCGTAAAACTTCAGTTAATACCCCAGGCTATTGTTTGCTTAAATCACTTAAATCAATGAAATCAATCAATCAATCAATTTTACAGTACTTGTTCTCACAAGATAAAAAAATGTCACCTTTCAGGACTGTAGGTGACTGTACTGAACGACATGCCATATGTAGACCTCCACACTGTTAATGTGACTGGACATTATCTTCTTACCTGTCTTTGAAGCTTGACTGATCTTGTGAATGATTTGGAAGCTCCTGTGTATGTCTTGGAGGTTGATGCTTCCTGCAGTGCTTCCTGCTCTTGGTACATGCAGCTGCAGCCACAGGGCTTTGCTGCAGAGGGTCCACAGCAGGGTGCGGAACTGTCCAAACAGTTCAGAAAACACAGACGACTGACCAAGGTCTAACCACTGTACCGAGTGAGACCAACGAAGACAATCTGGCTCCATTGCTGTCCCCTCTGTGCCCCCTGCCTCCTCCTTCTCTGGGTTTCCATCCCTTTGAAAACCTGAGCTGAAAGACACAAACACTCTGCAGTTATCACACATGGACCAGGCAGGGTGGTTACTTAAAGATCAACAAAACACAGAACATATTTTAGACCACATTACTGGTAGATTTGGTGAAATGTGCAGGAAACCTGAAATGGTGCACCATACAGTCCATGGGAACGAGTAATACAGTTTCTCTCTTTTCATTTAATAATAGAGAGTAAAAAAAATAAAGTATGTATTAATGGCCAGTGTGTAATATCGTACAAAGTGTAGTGCAGATGATCTAGCATGACTCCAGCCAGATGACCTGACATGACTAAATGCATATATATATATATATATATATACATACATACATATATACATACATACGTGTGTGTGTGTGTGTGTGTGTGTGTGTGTATACGTATACATGTAAATACTGTATAAACTAAGCACAAAAAGTTGGAAATTTGTGTTTGGTAGATTATTTCGTTGTTGTAACAATGCTTCTTGGCAATACATCTTATACCGTTGGAAAGCCTGTTTATTTCCCTTTTAAAGCAACACAATGGAGTTTTTGAGCCCTCAAAATATATATCCAAGATCCTTGTGATGGTACATCAACTCACAATAGGTTGGATGACACCTCCGTCATTGCTTGAGAGTGTCTGTTTCACTTGCACTGGCACTATGCAGTTTCAGGGTTCGGGTAGGAACCCGGACACGAAAAAGACTACAACATTTGGCTGCTTTATGGCATACGTCATATCCGCCTCCTCGTCATATCCGCCTCCTCGCTTTAGAGTAGCGTAGCCGAACCGAGGTGAACAAAGTTAGATGTGGTTGTCATGGCTGAAGCGACAAAGAAAAGGAAGAAGGTGAACGTGTTGTCCAAGGAGACAAAGAAAAGATAACAGGAGAGCGATTAAACAAGAGCTCAAACAAGGATTAATATTGGCCCGGCTTTCACACGCTGGCGAGAGCTGAAAGAGGAGGAGGGATGCCCGACCGATGGTGACCTGGCACTGTTACTGCTGTTACCCTCTACTGAGGACAGTCACTGTCTGCAGGTCGGCTGCCTTATGTACATTTTAAGATAAAGTGTTAGCCTACATACAGACAGCTTTCATTTTAGTTTGTCTTTAACAGTTTGCTGTTAGCACCGTGATGTGTCGACCGCAATCATAAATCATAATAGCGGTGAATGAGAGACTGCGGACAGAGCAGATTGAAATATGGCTTTCTACATGCTGATCACATGTATTGATAAAGTATTGGCTTGGCTGGCAGAGGTTTAATTGCACTTACTTACAGTAACAAGCGTAGTTGTCGTCAACTAGAGTAATTTTGAAGTTATATTCCCTTCGTCTGCACCGCAGCCTCTCTGCTGTTGTCTGACTTCACTCTGTTGAGTTTGTGTTTCTATGTGTGCAAACGCGCTGTGAGGAGATCAGCCCTGACATACAGAGAGCAACTCATTTCTGAGTTTCGAAAATGAATAAATAAATCAAGCAATCGACCTAATCATGCATGTACAAAATGCTATAAGGCTACTTTACCTGTTTTAAAGACATGATGATCGCGCATTACACGGCCAGCTTCAAGAAGTTCACCAGTATTGTTGGCTTGTCAACAAATGCACATGCAGAAAGATTTTTGTGACAGCTGTAACAGACAATATTGTCTTTTCGTCTGTAGGGGGACCCCGTGAGGTATAAAGTGCGTTCCTCCATTGTGTTGCTTTAAATGGTGCCACATTTTTAAGGAACATGCATTTGTGGGATGAGCAGCAGAGCTCAGTATGTGGGTTGCACCCATGAAAAGTTTGCCAAATCTTCTTTGCCAATGCCAAACAGGTTTTTTTTTTTGCTGTTGATTCTTATTTGCTGTTGTTTGGTGGATTGGATGATTGAAGTCTGAAGACACAAGACATATTGGCAATTTAACAGTTCATTCAGTTAAGAAACAGGAGCCTCAGTAGCATGTGGAAGAACCATACACAGCCACAACAGGCTGGCACCTCCTCCTCATGATGCTCACCAGCCTGGTCACACACTGCTGTGGGATGGCATCCCATTCTTCAACCAGCATTTGTCTGCCCACTTGGTTGTGTTGGTCACTCTGGCATGAACAGCACACCCAAGCTGATCCCACAAGTGTTCAATGGGGTTGAGGTCAGGACTGCTGGCAGGCCATTCCATCCTCTCCACTCCCAAATTCTGGAGGTAGTCTCTGATAAACCCCGCCCTGTGGGGGCAAGCCTTGTCATCTTGGACGATAGAGTTCGGTCCCAGACTGTGGAGATATGGGATTGCCACTGGTCTCAATATCTCTCTGCATTGAGATTCAGGTGCCAATCAGGCACTTGATTGTCAGCACCTGAGGGTACCAGAAGCTCAAAACAAGAGTCAATAGCAACAGCAAAAAAACAAAGCTATTTCGCATTGGCAAAGAAGATTTGGCAAATTTTTCATGGGCGCAACCCACATACTCAGCTCTGCTGCTCATCCCACAAATGCATGTTCCTTACAAATGTGGCACCATTTAGAAGGGAAATAAACAGGCTTTCCAACGGTATAAGATTCATTGCCAAGAAGCATTGTCACAACAAAGAAATAATCTACCAAACACAAATTTTCTTACTTTTTGTGCTTAGTTTAGATGTATGTATGTATGTATATACTGACAGGCCTATGGTAACTGTGTAAATAAGATATAGTCCTGTTAATATAAATTCCTGCTTTGTACATAGTCCACAAGCACACGATACAACAGTAATAATAATCAAAGAAATTCTACAGATTCTTTTGGTCAACATAAACAAATTCACTGAGGATTCATACTCGTTGCTGAGATGGGGAGATTGGCTTTCTCTCCATTCTCAAACCTCAACAGCTCAGCCATTTTGACACGCCCACACGGCTACTCAACCCTACAGCTTATCGCCACAACACCAGGTTTGCTGTGGTGCTGCACTATTTATTGACATGACAAATGATGGAAGTAGAACATTATGATGTCACAGTAACGTTGATCTTTAACCTTTTGGATATAAAATGTCATCAGTTCAGCATTTTATCCTATTAGACATTTGTATGAAATTTTGTCATAATTAGTGTAATGAAAAACATGTTTTGTGAGGTCACAGTGACCTTGACCTTTGACCGCCAAATTCTAATAAGTTCATTCTTGACTCCAAGGGGATGTTTGTACCAAATATAAGAAAACTCCCTCAAAGTCTTCTTAAGATATTGCTTTTAATGAGAATGAGACTGATGCAAGCTCACAGTGACCTTGACCTTTGACCACCAAATTCTGATCAGTTCATTCTTGAGTTCAAGTGGACAACAATGGGACAACCTGAAAATATAATGCTGGCACGGAGCCATAAAAGATAGTTTGAGAGAGATGTTCAAAGCCTTGGCCCATCACTGCTTGAAGTGGACTTGGTTTTCTGTTTCAGCATGTGTCAAATGCATCTAATTCTGTTGTCAGAAAGGCGGTTTTAGGTAATCAAACGCATAGGCTACTGGGGCCCTGGATGCCTAACAATAGAGAATTGACAATCACCACAACCGCCAAAGGCTGGTTAACTGTGACATTACCTGAAAGTAGCTTCTTGCCTGGTAGTTATTTCCATTTCAGTCCATTCCTGCTGAGATCCTTTCACATTCTGGTCCTTGTTCAGTTCTGTACTCACACTGTTCCATTCCACTGAATCAGCTGCACTGACAACGAGAGCAGTTAATTTCATCAGGTCAGTCTTTCCATTAGGAGATATCACATCTGTTTTTGTATTGGGGAGCAGTTGTTCAGTCGGCGCCTCGGATGTGGGTGTATGTGAAACTAGTGGAGCCAGCAGATCAGTGGAGGAAACCAGCACCTGAAAAAGGAGCTCTAATGAGGAATGGTCCTGTTGGCAGACCCCTGACAGAAGCAGGGCTGAGAGATGGTGGGAGGAGGATGAAGGGGGTGAAATGGTGTGTAACAGTTTACAGTTTTCTAAAGTGGGCTGTTTTTTTATATTTGCTTGGACTGAGTCCAAAGCTTCCACACTGTTCTGGGCTGGACCAGTGTGGGATATGTATGTTTGGCACTGGATGGTTTGGTCTTTGCTACAGCTCTCTGGTCTTTGTTGGATAAAGGTGGACTTTGCTAATACAGGATGGTGGCTCTCAGAGATATTACTGTCCAAATGAAGGTCAGGGATGTAAATAGGAGAAGTTTTATGGCGGGTGTGACGAGATAATGACTGTAGGGAGCGGTGATGATTAATAGAGAAGAGAGGAGAGGAAATAGGGTAGGTATGCTGCAGCTGCTCCCAGGTCCACTCAGATCTCAGAGCAGAGGTCCCACAGCTGAGCCTGGCCACCTGACTGACGGAGTTATCAGAACATGTGTAGGCCTCTTGGTTGTTGTGGACCTGACAGATGTGATAACTCTGCTCAGAGGCCCAGCAGTGCAGCTGCTTGGCTGCCATATCTGCTTGATGCACTGCTAAAATCCTCATCAGCTCTTTGATTGAGAAGGCAGCAGGGTGAGGCCCTTTGCTCTTTGGAAGACTAGAATCTGGTGTGGAATAATGTGCCTGCTGTAAAAGTGCAGTCCTCAACTGGGTGATGTTGTGCTGTGCTCTCTGCTCTCCCACTGCCTGGTTATACAGCTCTGTGCCAGCTAAAATATCCTCCAGCACTTCTCTTGGTATGGAGTCTAATTCAGTCTGGGCTACAGCAGACAGAATGACACACACATAATGTTCCATCAAAATCAGTGCCTGCAGACCAAGTAAGTCCAGAGTCTGTTTTATTTCCGCCAGCAGCCTGGTGTGCTGGACCAAAGCAGGCCTCAGAGAGTGATCAGACTGGACTTTGGAGAACAGACAAGACCAGTGGTTGAGATGGACCCGCAGCTCCTGACTCAGTGAGCCAAGACCAACCGTGACTGTAGACCAGCTGGATGGGGTCTGGAAAGGAAAGGAGAATGCATGTAATTGTGAATAGACACCAGAGGTTTGATTTGAAATGGTTCTACAGAAGTGCTGACACAGTACCTGAGTTCCAGTACCGATACTACAGTGATTATTTTCACAGTGCCTTAAAGGAATACTCAGACGATTTGGGAGTTATGCCCTTTCTCTATCATTTTCATAGTGAGACAACATGATCAATATCTTTTTTGAGTCTGTACGTCCAGTGGCTGGGTCTCAGCGGTTAGCATTGTGGCTTAGCTTAGCAAATACAATTGAAGTCTATAGGGGGTCAGTAGCCTACTCGGTAAAAGTAAATAAATAAACGTTACAGAAACCCTGAAGCTGGTATTTCTACACGTGCATTTAAAATAAACATGTTTAAACATTAATTCGAAAAACGAGAGTCCTTTTTAGTCGTTTTAGAAGAAGTTTGATACACGGAACTATAGTGTGTTCACGTCCTACGCTGTGATCCGCAGAGGGATACACCGGTGAGTAAGCACAGGCACAGACGTAGCCTGTAAACAAAATTCAGCTGTTTATTTAGCCTAACCGGACTATAGTAGTAATATGTAGCTGCAATGGACGACTTTGAATGCGATTTTGAAGAGTTTCTTGTAGCGGACACAGATCCAGAGCCATACCTGTTTGAGCCGGAGTATACAGATGAGGAACTCCAGGTGTTGGATGCTGAGCGGGCGAGAAGAGAGGCTGAATCCTCCGAAGCGGCAGAACAGCAAGGGGCCGAGGGGAAACAGAGGTCAGGGGAGGATTGGTGGTGTAGCTGTGGGGCTTGCCATCCTATGCCTACGGAGGTGGAATCATTTTGCTGCACAGAATGGGATTCGGTGCTACCATCATTGGGGAGGCTAGAGATATATCATCAAGAGGAAAACTGCCGCAGAGAGTGTATCACAAGGAGTGAAAACTTTGCAGCAATCACTAATCCTGGCGTGATTGAAACATTTTTTCATGTTCCTAAGATAAACTGGAAAAAACGGCCCAGGCCTGCAGGAGCTGATGGACAGCTTTCAGTCAAGTGAGTAATATCGTCTGTGTCGTCTCTTCGTTTGCTTTTACCGAGTGACCTAGCGTACATGCCCCAGAGCCAGCTGCAGCTGTTGCTCACCGGTGTATCCCTCCACGCAGGGCGTAAACACACTATACTTCCGTGTATCAAACTTCTTCTAAAACGACTAAAAAGGACTCTCGTTTTTCAAATTAAAGGGCCAGTGTGTAAAATGGGTTGAAAACAGTGACATCAGTGGTCAAATTCTAGATTGCAGGGCTCACTCGCTCACCCCTCCCGTCGGGTAAATGACGGTGGCCTCGTAGGACCAAAAGCCTTGCGCAGACACGAGTTTTTCAGGAGTAGGTCTATCTAGCGACAAGGTGAATATTTATTTAGAAATCTAAACCATGTTACGATATTGTAATGAATC
>NC_065509.1:561717-570318 GCF_006386435.1 Epinephelus moara | reverse complement strand
AAAGCATAATTATAAGGCTACGAAAACCAAACGAATTTTATTTTATAGCGATTATACACTTATATAAACATATTAATGGGTAGAATATTCAGATTTAGATTCAGATTTGACAATAAACCATGCCAAATATTACACACTGGCCCTTTAATGTTTAAACATGTTTATTTTAAATGCACATGTAGAAATACCAGCTTCAGGGTTTCTGTAACGTTTATTTGTTCACTTTTACCGAGTAGGCTTCTGACCCCCTATAGATTTCAATTGTATTCGCTAAGCTAAGCCGCAATGCAAACCGCTGAGACCCAGCCACTGGACGTACAGACACAAAAAAGATATCGATCATGTTGTCTCAATATGAAAATGATAGAGAAAGGGCATAACTCCCAAATCGTCTGAGTATTCCTTTAAGCTAATGTCACACTACATGACTTTTGAAGTTGTCAAATCGCTGAACTGTGTACACTGTACAACTTGTGGTTTTCACAATACATGGTTTACTGGTGACCGGGGGTCACACACAACAAGGTATTTCACCAGTAGGAATGTCTGATGAGTATGCCAAGTTATATGTGGTTCAAACTACAACCCAGGGTCGGGGGGGCTCTCTAGAAAAAAAATCAAAAGTCAAAAAGTGACAAGGCAGCATTCAGCCTAAGTTTTTAGGCTAAAAACTACGGACATAGCATGCAATAGTCCACCTTCCACCTTCTCTTCCCCTCTTTCTGTCATGTCCTCTCTTGCCCCAGCATCGCTTGTCTCTATGCTCAACCAGATTGCAACTTTAAAACTTTACATGGAAAAAAAATGAATTGTTGAATAATTCTCAGTGGGTTTCACATTACACAAAATAATCTGATAAATGTCAATATAACAAAGATTGCTTTCAAAAGAGTTTGAGAAATTCCAGCAGCCTAACCTGGTTTAGTGTCAGGTGTGATTTCTGCAGCTGATTCTCCAGCAGGTGTCTCACTCTGGATATGTATGCTGCTGTTAGGCGAGCCCTTCTGGTGTATTCATGTATGAGGAGCAGCAGGGACCGCTGCTCCAGGAGCCTCCACAGAGCTGTATAGTGTCCCCGCAGGAAGGAGGAGGAGAGCAGGAGGAGAACACCACCCTCTGCAGGGGGGCCTTTCACACAGACCTGATGGGGAGGAAGAGAAGAATAGAGAGGAGGGCATTACTCAGTCAAAACTATTTCAAATCAGATAACTGTTTCTGACATTGGTCACGACAGCTCATATAGTATGCCAAGCCCTTTTTACACTTAATCAGTAGTGTCAATAGCAATTGTAGATATCAGTAATGCTTTTATTCATTCATTCATTTTCTGTAGCCACTTTTCCTGTTAAGGGTCATGGGGCTCCTCCCACCATCTCTGGGGCTTCGGCCCGCTCTGAAGTTCGAATCAGGAAACCTCTTAATTCCTTAATAGTGGAAATGTTCATTGTAGATATCTGTAACTTAATACAATTATACAACTTTTACCATTGACTTCTAGTTAAACTTTTCTACAGATATCTATAATTTAATTTTGACGTTAAAATTCCAAGTTGACATATCCATAATGTAATTTCTCACCAGCTCCAATACTAATTAACATTAGCCACAGCTCAACTGACCTATGGCTAAGTCCCGCCCTCAAACGCGATGAACCAGTCACAGTGCGTATAGCCATTCCCATACACTTGGACATTCTCTGCCTGGATGTCCATTGAAATGCATTACAGAAAGTCAGTTTTGTTCAGTTTTATGAGCTTTTTCGGAGATTTGAGGTTTAAAAATGGTCAAACGGTGTGCATGGGGTACATGCAACTCCGACACAAGGTATCCTGAGAGGCTGGGTGTGTATTTTTGTATTTTTTTACCCTTTCCTAAACCACATCTCAACCGAGAAAAGTGTCTCCTTTGGATAAAGTTGTGTGGCAACGTTAGACCGCAAAATCAACTCAACGTGAATAAGATTAACAATGATGTCTACATCTGTTCTAAGGTAAGACAACATTGTGTTTGAGGCAACATATTGTCACTTTGCTGGAAAGAAATATAAAGTTACCTTGAACATCTCTAGCTAAAGTTAGCCTAACGTTAGCTCCTAGCTGCGTTGTTCATCATGTCACCTTGTTGCTGGGAGTTCATTAGCCTATTTTGTTCTAGTTTTGTACTTTGGTGATCGTACATCATTGTTAGCTGTTGTCCAAAGGGCTCTAGTTAAGCTAATGTGGAGCTTAGCTTCATTAACTTCTCCGTAATCACAGAGATAACAAAGGTTGGCAAACGTTATGCTGAATGATTCAGTGTAAATACTGCAGCACCAAACTAACGGAGAGACACTCTTGGTAAAGATGGTAAAAAGGCTGTTATCCTTTTCTCATATTCTGAGCCAAAAACCTTAACTTCAGTGGCACTTTAACTTGTCTTTGATGGTGATGGCAACAAGATGCAGTTCACAAGCGTACACTGTGACCTGTAAATTTTGGCTTGTAATTTAAGCTTTTCATCGACCTTCTCAACAATAAAATGATTAATACATCCCTCCAATGCGTAGTTTAGGCCCTTTTGGTTACTTCTCAATGACATCTGATCGTTATGTCCCCAAAAAACATCAAATGCCTCCTGCGAAATGCCGTGTACTGTGACACCTGCCATAGCACCGGTCACTGAATGTTGATAGTTTGTCTGAGTGAGTGGAGGGGAGCGTGGCTTAGCCATAGGTCAATTCTCACTAGTGACAATGTAACATGATGCTGGCTCAAGAAGTCAGTCAATCCCCACAGACCCACATGTTAAAATGTGCAACTAAACAACAGAAATAAACATGTTCATTATTTTACAGTCTATGGATGAGTCAAAGTGCAGACATGCTTAAATCAAGAACAAAACCTAGCCATCACTTTCATGACTGCAGCTTAACTTAATCATTGAATTAACACAGAGTCACAGGAAAAACATCAAAACAACTACTGAAGAACAGCATAGCATAGAGATCATATTCTCTAGGCCTAACCAGGGGAAACTCTGCCTAGCTGACTATTGCCTGGGTCCACACCACTGAATATGCCCACTCCACAGAGCTGACCATTTCGAATGGCACTATGACATGAAAAAGCGGTTGCAAAGTTAAAATGAAAAAACATCCAATCGGTGCTCCAGGGGGCTAATGTTGTTGTCAGGCTGTTGTTAAGCATAGCCAGGTGGTGTGCCACAACAAATGGGGAGTAATACCAACAATGGTGAGCACTATAGACAAGATAGACTCTGCAGTCAAGGCTGTTCTGTGATTAAGGCAGATACATGGGTCTCTAGTGATTGGTTAGGGAAAACTGAATACTCCTCCCCCACAGAAATCGGTTAGATTGAAGATAGAAACAGAGTGTAATGAGCTAACAGATTTGCATGGCAAAGATGAACATATTTCCACAAATAACATTTGAGTTAAATTATAAATGGCCATCAGGAGAGGACAAGGGGAAGGTAAGAAGCCTGAATACTTCAATGTAAACCTCCTGATGTTTTATCTTATCTTCGATCGAATAACAGCTGTGCTGATGTTCGGTACAACAGCACTTCCTCCTAATGATATTCCTTAATTAGGTAATGTTAGCTGTGTGATGCTAAAAGTTAACCCTGTCACCGTGTGTGTGCGGGCAGACTCTCACAAACTGTCCCTAGTGCAGAACTCACACTCACACAGCAGTAGTGGGCCTATGATGGTGAACATATCATGTATGTGTTTATTTGCATTCAGAGCGGGAAAGTGAGATCCAATCCCAAGTGGTCATTCCAGATGCATATGGAGACACATTCTAAGGCCAGGTGTGAACAATCAGACTTGGAGCTGTCCACTTGTGACTGGATAACCCAAGAAGCATGTAAACACCAGGGTCTTACACAAATAAAACTTGACGGGAGAATGTCTGCACCTGTAGGGCAACTCTGAACCATGCGTATAAACATTTTGGAGGTGGTGAATTGAAGCCAAATTGTAGAAATTAAATGTGAGAGTCATCATTATAATTATATTATATTATATAATATAATATTATATAATGAATGCTCTGACACATCTACATTAGCTTCATATCATTTGTTACTTACAGATCCAGTTCATAATCATTCTATCCAGTGGCGTTATTATTGCCTGTGTTAGTGAGCCATACCTTTTCCATAAACACCTTTCAGTTGTAACAATTATGAGCCAACTCAAATCTCACTTCAAATTCTGACACAGGGATTAAAGTCTATCAGGTTTACTTAGTGCATGTTTGATATCTTTTAACAAGTGAAGAGGCACAGTTTGCAAACATGGGGGAACACATGAACAACAGCAAATGTTATAACTCCTTAAAAGAAAGTGTAATTAAGGAAAGAATCAAACAGGAGAGATACATTGATGGGAGAAATAAAGATTTGTGTCATTTGTATTGGATATTGTCCTCCTAACCCAAGGATCATCCTCTTTATATACTTTGTTTCTACTCTGCTTTCTGCTTCTGTTAACCCCCCGACCAGGCCAAAATTATTTAATAATATTTCAGTTATTTCTTGCACTCATGTCGTTTTCCTTACACCTGCTGAAACTGAGCTTTCCTGTGATCCCTGTAACCCACCTGTGGAGATCCCATCTGTCCACTGCCAACAGGCTGCCACTGTGGCGCCACAGTTAGAAGAGCTTGTTGCAGACGTAGGAGACGTGCAGAGGACCGGGACACCAGATTGTGAGCGACAACAAAATTTCCTTCTACCTCCTCCTCATCTTGACTGCGGCCCTGGAACAGCCACTTCAGACTGGGATTAAAGGTGCTTTTGAGTAAAGTCTCAGCTCGCTGCAAGGAACGGGAGATGGACCTCTGTGACCAGGAACCTGAAGAAGCAGACCAGGTGTACAGATTCTTAGCACACTGGAGAGATTAAAAGAGACAACTCACAAACAAGGATATACAAGTCAAAGGAAGACTGGGTCAGTTATCTGGTTTAGTGTAAAGGATGGCTTACAGGTTAAATAGACTGATTCCTATGGAAGCAAAGACTTAAATATTTGAATTTTAACAGTTACTGAAGACCTGATATTGACATTTAAACACTTCTGAATTCATAGCATTGAAATATTTTGCTTTGAAAACCATGTATCTGAATTCATTTTATTTTCTCAGCTTTTAAAATTGCAAATCAAGAAATTCCATATCTTAATTTCAAAGAGGTGTCTTCAGAACAAATGAACTCAGATACATGGTTTCAAGGTAAAATATTCTAGTTTTATCAAAACAGTGGTGTTTAAATTTTAATATTAAGTTTTAATGACTGTTAATACAGTCTGTCTGTCATAGTTTCCCAATTTCAAACAGAGGATACATGCACAGTGCAAGCTCAGACAACACATTGTTAAAATATCATGACATTAGCTTATCAATAAGCATTTTAAAATTTAAATTTCATTTAAAATGTATCAAACTCAATAGTTTTGGTACTGGCCAAAATGAAATGTTGTTTGTTATAGTACCAGGTTATAAATGCGTATGAGTTTATAGTATGAAAATCATGAGGGCAATAAGAGATGTGAGTTAGTTCCCTGCACTTCAAGTTGGCTTTTAAAAGTCACATGATGGCAGGATGCAATGAGCAAAGAAAATGGAGGCGCTACTCACTGCTGACATGATTATAAATTCATTGTGGTGAAACAGAAGGATCTTGGGAAACCAAAGTAAAAAATCTGTGTTTAAGAAAAACAGTAGACATTTATTGGTGAAGTTTAGTTTGCAGTGACATTCTATAGTTGCTGTTTGCTGGACGACAGCCTGTGTTGTATTTCTTGTTGGTATTAAGCAGTTAAGTATGTTGGCTTTTTGGGTACAACCTGCTGAAACAGTATATTATGGCAGTTACCATGTAGTACATCCTGTAGTAGGCTATGTAGTGGATTTGGACAGAGCTTATGTGCTCAGTCCTGTTGGCTGATAAGACAGTTACTGGACACCGTTTTTCCAGCAGCATGCTGCAGTGTTGTACAGGATGACTGCTTTATCTGCTGCTGTCATGTTTACCATTAGTGGCCTGTTCCTCTGTCCCCACGCAGGAATTGCATCTCCTCTGAAAGACACAAAGGGTAAATTCCCCAAAATATTATTGACCAATAGTTTAGGTCCTAAAGATTAGATTAAGATGTGTTGTACCAGAGGGAGAATTGTTTTCACAGCAACTGCAACACAGAAATATTCTCACACACACACACACACACACACACACACACAGTACATAGAAAACGTGTGCTTATGTAACAAACAGCAACCAGAGTTATACAGGTCAATGAAAAGCCAGGTAAAGAAATAACAAGCATGTCATCTTTCTATTACACACACACACACACACACACACACACACACACACACACACACACACACACNCACACACACACACACACACACAGGCAGGCTGTTCAGGGCTGTTCTGACTTAAAGCTACAGTTGGTAACTTTTATGGAAAAACACCTTTATTTTCATACTTGCTTAAACTGTCACCATATTCACACAGCACTACACGTGACAGATAATCTGTGAAAACAAATCATACTGCTCTGCCTGCTCTACTGCCTTGTAGCATTTCTAAAGGCCTTAGTGCATGTGAACAAAAACAATCCCTCAAAGGCGAAGAGTCTCTAACACAGCTGTCAATCATGTCAGTCACTGCCCATGAACTGCAGTCAAACAGTCAAACTCGGTGCTGAAAACAGGTAAGCAGGAGTACCAAGCACCACCCATCAGCCAGACCTACTTTGCTTTCATTGTGAAGCACTTAATGACATTTGCTGCTCAATGGGCCCCAGCACTGTGGTCTGTAGACAATAAGTGCTTGTCCACATAGAGAAAATTCAGCAAGTATGTCTGCTGTTTGGTGCAGGGCAGGGTAGTGTTCAGTGAGTTTTTTTTCACTGAAACCAGCTGCCTGCTGCTGGACAGCAAAGCAATTATCTGTGCAACCACGCAACCAAGTCTATGAGCTGCAAGATGCTCAAAAGCTGCACAGAACTGCAGGGTGAAGCAGGGTGAATGTTTTGCAGGTTGCACTGCACTGCTTTTTTTTTTAAATGGAATGCCACTAGTTAAAAAAAATGCTTGCTGCACCTTTTTATTGTTGTCAGGCAACCACCCCATCACCTCCTTACCCTAACCTTCCTGTGGGTACTTGCTGAAGCTCAAATAGATTCTTGGGCACAGGGAAATGGAGATCTGTGTGGGTACATGAGACCCTAAAAGTGAGGGTGGATCATGGGGATTACCACCAGTTGGCCTGGGAGCTTCGCCTCCATGATGGCCGTTACTGCACTTATATGCTTCCACAGCTGCTGTTTTCTATTGAGATTGTGGTAACTGTGGGTTGTAAAATCGTTGTAAAGCTCTGGGTATCCAGTAACCACTACCACCAGTTTCTCCTCCATTGTTTACCAACTGCAAACATGTTGTGACCACCACAGAAGGCCCGCCTCTCATATCATCAGATTGGACAATGGGAAAAAAGTGGAGATGACTTGTGGCACTTTTCAGCTCTGAGTTGAAGATTTTTGAGCTCGAGGAGTTCAGAGCGCTCTGACAAAAACGCCAGGCACCAAGAGTGCAGAAATGCCAGGTGCGTAGAAAACGGAAAAACAGCAAGCAAAAAGCTTCGTTCCCATTAAAAAAAAATTACAAAAAGGCACCTCAAGCTGCTAAAACGCTTTCTGTGTGATTGGGGTCTAATTCTCTCTGGGTTCCCCAATAAAGGCAGCCCCTTAACATGACATATAATCTACCTCCATAATTGCATTCAGTAGATAGACAAGGCATACATTAAAATATACATTTGTACTGTTTTTGGACCAAAAAAACCCCCAAAAACTAACCTGCTCCTTTTCAGTACAGAATGACTCAGAATTCTCTCGATCTGAAAGAGAGACAAACAAAACCCACAATCATCAGACAACATCTTTAACAAAACAAAGAACGCATTGACGCAACACTATTACCACTGGATAAACATGGTCATACAGAACATCTTGTGTATTGGCATTTCTCTTGTCCTGTGGTGTTGTGTGTTCTTGCTGTAAATGGCCAATTTCCACTGCAAAAAGACAATGTGTGGATAAGGAACCTTCCAGAAGAGAGCGAGACTGATTATTGTGTTACTTTCCAGGGCTCTTCAGGAGTCATGAAGGTAATGAAATGCAATAAGTAAATGTTAGAAACGAATTAATTGAAGCAAAGTGTTTTGAAAGGTCCTACCACTCCCTGTATGTTTAAACCGGAAGCACGTTTTCTGGGAACAGATGTTTTTTTGTTTTTTTTTTGTTGGTTGGAGTTTATCAATGTGTCCAATTCCACAATACTACAATAACCAGATTTTGAGTGTGTAGTCCAAACTGGATGATTGACACCAATTTAACTATTCACTGCAGTTGTCTCAGTAGTAGTAACAGTAGCTCAGTCCATAGGGACTTGGGTTGGGAATCGGAGGGTCGCCTGTTCAAGTCCCCGTCCGGACCAAAATATGGAGCGTGGACTGGTAGCTGGAGAGGTGCCAGTTCACCTCCTGGGCACTGCCGAGGTGCCCCTGAGCAAGGCACCGAACCCCCCA
>NC_065509.1:520445-557904 GCF_006386435.1 Epinephelus moara | reverse complement strand
GAAATGGTCTTTTGTGTATATAGAAAATGTTTTAGATCTTTGAGTTCAGCTCATGAAAAATGGGAGCAAAAACAAAAGTGTTGCATTTATATTTTTGTTCAGTGTATATGTATATATATTACCATTACCAATGTGTGTGTGTTTGTTTGTTTGTTTTTGTGTGTGTGTGTGTGTGTGTGTGTGTGTGTGTGTGTGTGTGTGTGTGTGTGTGTCTGCACATATCACCTGCTGTCAGACCAGGCTCTCCACCAGGATCTTTCAGTATCTCTGGGTTGTTGTGATCCATCCCAGATAATGTGGCTAAGCTGTGAACAGACATTATTAGTGTTCCATGCTGCTTAAAGAACACTTTTAAGGGCGATATGTTGTCTGTGTCTCATTTCTAACTCAATACAGCAAAGTGTCACAGATGGACATTCTGCCTAAAAGATTACTTTCATATTATATTATATTAAGCCTCACTTCTTAATACTAGTACTGGTAATACTACTAATTCTATGATAACAAATAGGGTTGCAATGGTATGAGATTGTCATGGTACGAATCACCTCAGAATGAAGTGTGGTTTCACAGTATTACAGAATTATCATTATTATTATCAGTCAGAATGACCCTTAAAGGAATGATATTTTTTTTGCTTGAACAAATGTTTTATGACTATAATTGAAAATTGAAAATTCAGTATATTTTTTAATGGAAGTTATGTAAAAAGCCTACCCTTTGAAAATGACTTAAATAACAAGGAGAGTTGTTGCCCAATTGCATTTTTTTCCCACCAATTTCATAAATAAGCAAATGTACATGGTATGATAACCATCAACTTCTTTATAACACGGTATACCTGTAAACTGGTATATCACTGCAACTTTAGCAACAAATTGATGCTGACTGATGTTGGTATACTGACTTATTACAGGCATTATTACAGTGCATGGTTTATAATTTTTATTTTCATTTTTTCTGTCTTACAATTACCAAGAAGTGACTCCTCAAGTGTTTGGTAGAGGTCTATATTTAAATCTCTATGGGGTCTGTTGCAAACAAACAAACAAACAAAAACCAAACACTGTTGTTATTAATGGCTCAAGGAAATATAAAATGAAAAGAAACAAAAATTCCATTGCGTTTTTCTTACTGTGGGTATGAAAGGCTTTGTATGGCAGTTATGTACAGTAATGTTACCTGTATTTAAGCAATATTTGAATGTTAGACTTACTCGTAGAGTTGCAGTGATACACGCTACCGCTTTCAAGGTATACCGTGATGTAAAAGTTGACAGTTATCATACCATGTACATTGGGTTATCTATTATATTGGAAAAAAAATGCAACTAGATGTTGATTCTCCCCTTGATTTTAGTTGTTTTCAAAGACTTTTTACACATACTTCCATTAACAAAATGGTTTTAGGTTTCAAATACAGAAATAAAACGTTTGTTCAACCAAAACTAGCCCTTCTGTTTTCATTACTTTGAGTCATTCTGACTGATATTAATATAAATTCTTTAATACTGTGAAACGGCGATATTTTCTAAGACAGTTATCGTAGTGTAAAAATCTCGTATGTTGCAACCTTACTTATTTGTTATGGTGTATCTTTACATTGTTGCTACGTTTACTACAGTAAAGGGTTTTAACAGTTCCTCCATTACTAAATCTTCCAGGAGTCGTACATAGGCTATTATAGTGAATTCTCTTTAACCAGTGGCACTGATTTCATGTGTAACTATGTGTCAAAGAACAATAACATTCATATCAGTAAGACCTAAGGTCCCCTTCTCTCTAAGGAGCGACAAAACAGTTTTTATGTTTGACTCAAATAAAACAGGTGAGAGGAAGAGACGTGATTCTTTACAATCTCAAAGCATTATCGGGTCATTTCTAACTTACTCAGCATGAGAAATGGCGTCCAAATGTCCATCCCCGCTGCATCCTGACGACTCGACAGAAACACCTGTGTGACCACTAACCTGTCTTTGTCACTGAATGAGAAGCTGGTAGCTCCACAGTCAGTTAGCCTTATTGTTGTTAATGATGATAACAGAGCTATGTTCAACAGCAGCTACAAACTTTTAGCAGCTAACGGCTTTTTTAACCCGTATCTACTGTTAATATTTATCAGATTCCTTCAGTGAAACGACCGCCAAAAGCCAAGTGTCTTATTACAGACTTACTCCTTTTCTAAGATGTACGTCTACCTGTTAATCCACTGCTCACGGAGGAAGTATGGTTTAAAATAGCATCTGTTAGCGAGGCCTGAAAACACAGGATGTTCATCAGCCAATCAGGAGAAAGCGTCCACGGTTGTTATGGAAAACAGGGGAAATGGCGTCGCGTGCTTCTTCTTCTTCTTCTTCTCCCTCTTCTTCGGTCTTTTACGGCAGCTATGAGCCTTTACGTTGCAATACTGCCTCCCTCTGGTTTTCCTCATCCATTATCATCTTCCCATCCTGTTACAGTCTTCTGATCAGTCTCATTGCTTTCAAAAACCCAATATCCGTCTTCACCCCTCCGTCGTGTCCCCACCTCTATGGTCCCTACACTCAAACACCTCTTTAATCCTGACCCCCGTCCGTCCTAACCTTATCCTGCAATCAGGACTCCTTTCTCTTCATACTTCCTGCATGAAATCACTCCCAACTAAAGAAATAAACTCCATCAATAGCCTAACTGGTTTTGATTGTATTTGAAAGCCTCATTTGAATGACTGTAATCAGATGAGCCACTGTTTGCGCAGACTATGTATTCCCAACTTGTTGTGATGTTGTCCTGCCACAAAAGAGCATTTTGATTTGAGATGAACAACTTTCTAAATGGCGTTCCACGTTCCCAAAGCCAGTCCGCGGCGCTAGGGATGCCTCCTGGGCACCTCCTGCTGGAGATGTCCCGGGCATGTCCCACTGGTAGGAGGCCCCGGGGTAGACCCAGAACACGCTGGAGAATATCTCGTCTGGCCTGGGATCGCCTTGGGGTCCCCCAGGAGGAGCTGGAAAGCGTTGCTGGAGAGAGGGATGTCTTGGGTGCTTTGCTTGGCCTGCTGCCCCCGCGACCCAGCTCCGGATAAGCGGATGAAAATGGATGGATGGATGGAACTTTCTCTGTCTGGACAAGTTCAATAAATTATTCATTAAGGTTGTTGGAGCTGCAACGATTAATTGATTAATAGTTAACTATTGAACTGATCGCCAACCAATTTAATAATTGATCAATTAGTTTGAGTAATTTAAAGCTGCTCTTACCTTTCTTGCATTTCACACAGCACTTAGAAAAAATTTGAACATCCACAACTCTCGCCTCCCTCCAAAGTCCCATCCCTCTCCTCCTGCTACTCCACCTCCCTCCACAGGCCTACTCCCCCTTCCTCCATTTCGTCGTCATTACGTGTATGATAGACGTAGGCGTTGGCAAGGTAATGTTAGATACACGGAAGAGGATAGTGAGTGTAATCTTACAACCAAGACAGTCAAACGTAACCCTGGAGTTTTAAAACTCAACCGGAGTCAGTGATGAGTTTTAGAATAGGGTTACAGTGCTAACGTTAGATAGTAGTGTTAACATTACTAGTAAGTGGAAATGCACAAGGAAGATAACGTTAATGTTTCAGAGGCTATGCTACAGTAGTTAGCCATTAGCAACTGGTGGGGGGGGGGTGTTACCAGAGCGGTTACATCAGTCGGAGGCCTCCACGTGGGGAAGACAGACAGGATGCTCGGCCAATCATTGCGATCTGTCCGAATGCAATGATTGGTCGAAGTTTTCTTAGAACCATATGAGAATGGTATAATTAAGCAATAGGCCTATCACACGACAGGGAGTGATGTTATACTCGGCCTGCGGCCTCTGCCTATGATCAAATCACAGCCGTGACAATATACGAGTATAACATCACGATCTCGAGTGTGATATTGCTTTTATACAACAGTTCAACAGTTAAATAAGCAAGGCTGATTAAGAAATGTTGAAAAATGAGGACAAAATAGATAATTTAAGCATTTTATTTGTCTTCCGCCAACAAAAATAGTTCCCTCAGGACTCCGCTGTCACCGTTGCTATGTAACGCAGACATGGTGCGCCAGGCACATACACATTTATCTGCACGTTTCCATTAATTGTGCAGCCGGTGAAATAAGTCTCTGGTGACTGCATGGTGGACTGTCGCTTCACAGGCACAGCCGACTCTGCCTTCTGATCTAACAGTATGTTGCTCCATCGTTTCCTGCTCTCCATGGATGGCTTCCAGTAGCTTTTTAACAAGCTCTCAGACATGCAAGACAAAAGGTATATTTTAGGGCCTTAGGGACTCCTAATTAGAGTCCAACTTTACACATAGGCTACGTTAAAACAACGTCATACTTGTGCCCACTCACTGTCACGATCTCCCTAGCTTCAAGACCCGCATCTGACAGCTTCTGTATGTCAGTCACCCTGAGGCTGTGATTGGTGTAGATAGCTGTTGTCCCCGCCTCTTTACACATCTTCGGCAGCATCTGTGCGAGTGAATGAGCAACGCAACTGCTGACCTAACTGACACTAACCGTCAGTTTTGATTTGATTGTTGATTGCAATCAGCTGTGAGGCGGAGTGATACATACACAGTGAAATAACCGTGATATTGTACTCCAATATCGTCACGGTTTTACTGTCTCTCGACCAATCAGATTGCAGGGCCGGAACTAACTGTTGTATAATTATGAGTTTGTATCTCTGGTGGAATTCACTTACATTTTAGTGTGCCATCAGCTTATTAATAGCATTTTAACCTAAACAAAGAAAAGTGTAAAATTTCCAGAAAGATAAGTGTCGCTTTAAAAGAAAAAAAAAAAGAGTAAAAATTCTCTGATTCTTAAATGTGAATATTTCCTGGTTTCTTTCTTCCTCTTTGACAGTAAACTGAATATCTTTAGGTTGTGGACATTTGAGGGCATCACCCTGACCTGATTGACATTTTTATAGACCATTTCATAGATCAAACAACAAACCATCAATGGAGAAAATAATTAACTGATTAATCAACAAAGAAGTTAATTGTTAGTTTCAGCCCCTGAAGTCATTTACAAGTAGCCACCTGCTGTTTCTTCCCCCAGTGACTTCTTGAAAATTAAAATACTTCTATTATAAATATATCCCAAGAAAATAATGTTTTATATTTCTCTTCCATTTCCACTTTAGGTTGTAAGTTACAATTACCATGTCAATGTTGCATATTTAATTAAAACTGATTTAAATATTTAGTCTGAATGTAAACTCAACATCATTGCTTTAGGGAGGTCACGTGTCCCCCAGCAGTACACCAGTTATTGTAATTTTAGTAATTTTGTATTTGCTATTAGTTTTTATTTTTTATTTTTAGTATTTGTTTTCACTTCAGTTTAGTTTCACTTAGTTTCCAGAGAGTGGGGTTGCTTGTTTCAGAAGTTTTTATTGTTTTAGAATGTTTACATTTAGTTTAGTTTTTATTATTTAAAAAATATATATAAATATAATATGGGGGTATTCAAGATTTAAGAAGTAGGTATTACAATACCAGTGTTGGGGGTAACGCGTTACAATAATTTATTACTTTTAAGTAGTAATGAAGTGATATAACATTTAAAGTAATATTATTACATTTACAATGACAAACATATTATCACAGGAAATAAACTGTTGTTTTCATTTTTCATTTATCCACACCGCTCCACTTCCGCCAGTGTGCCATCAGAAAAAATATCATCTGAAGGTTGCTGTGTTTTGTCATTATACGCTACATTATAGGCCAAGAAGGGTGCCGGTGATCAGCACATCTGGAACTGTGCGTTATCATGTTCAGTGTGTTTCCATTAATACGCCTGCAACATCTAACGTATCCCATTTTGCTTTTGCGTCCTAAGGCTGCTAGAAAGTAGCAGGGATGAGGTAAGGTAAGGTAAATTTTAAATTGCCGTGGGGCAATTTGAGATACAGACAGTAGTCATGAGTACATCACACAGTATCCAGTATCACACACTGTCAGGAGTAAATCATAGACATGAATGGTCACTGCCGGTCAAGATAAACAAAGCAGACGGGACAAAGAACTGTCTGTAACGCCTAGTGCTGCATTTAGGGAGCTGGCCTCTGGGTTTTTTTTCCTCCTACCAGTGATCCGCACATCTGGGTGATGTTAGTTGTTGGATGTGTTTCCCTTCACATCCCCTACAACTGCAGAGCAACGTAGGCACACAGTCCCGTTCTTATGCATAACTCTCTCTCCGGTGCTGTTGTAGCTGAAGCGAATCGTGACTAATATTTAAATTAAAATGTATTTGCAGAAATGCTTTTTCATTTTAAGAATGTGGCTGCATTATTTGACTCATAAATAAAATTAATCATCGATCATCCTATCTGCATTTTAATTTTCTTCTTCAAGACTGCTCATTCTTTTACTTAATTAAAATGAAAAAGAAAAAGTCATTTGAGATTTAATTTTCAAAATATGCCCCAGCAAATAGATACCAAAATTCAATTTGAAATGTAAAATTTGAAAATTAAAATGACTGTCAAGTCAGCGGACGTATTAACTCCGCATCCTCAATGAACATTCGTTCATTCATTCATCTTCTAACCGCTTCATCCTCTTGAGGGTCGCGGGGGGGCTGGAGCCTATCCCAGCTGACATCGGGCGAGAGGCAGGGTACACCCTGGACAGGTCGCCAGACTATCACAGGGCAGACACATTGCCCGTAGAGACAGACAACCATTCACACTCACATTCACACCTACGGACAATTTAGAGTCACCAATTAAACTAGTCCCCAATCTGCATGTCTTTGGACTGTGGAAGGAAGCCGGAGTGCCCGGAGAGAACCCACGCTGACACGAGGAGAACATGCAAACTGAACAACCGCACGCATGCAAACTGAACTCCGCACAGAAGGGCTCCCACAACCGGGATCGAACCGGCAACCCTCTTGCTGTGAGGCGACAGTGCTAACCACCACAACACCGTGCCGCCCTTCAATGAACAGTCCATGAAAAAAATATTTTTTCCAGCAGATATCTTAGTTACAACATGATTGAGCTAGCAAAGCAGTTTTGTGTTGCTATGTGTGGTATTTATTCAGTTTTGGGAAATCACGATGTTTAGAAAGCACAATCTCAGGGAGCGCCATGATCTGTGATGCATCCATATATCAAATGTGCACACCGCCCCCTACTTTATTAGATGGGTAGCACCATGGTCAGCTGAAGAAGAGCGGCTACTGACGTCACTCTCCTGCGCCGCTCAGATTGCCAAATCATTTTCGAATTATGGGCACTATTTTGCAGGGCAGACCACGAAAATGAAATAGCAATGTCTTCTTTGTTTTCTTTTTGATTATGGCATAAAATGTGCAGTCTTGAAGAAGAAAATGCAAATGCAATAGGTTGATTGATTATTCATTTTATTTATGAGTGAAATAATGCAGCCACATTCTTAAAATGAAAAAGCATTTCTGCAAATACATTTTAATTTAAATATTAGTTACGATTCGCTTCCATACTTCTGTGCTTTGATTACCTGCTGTGAAACAAAATGACCCTCATCCATTTAGTATCAACATTAGTTCTTCTGAGCTCATTTTGGTCAAAGTAACACAGAAGTAGTGTAATAAGTAACTTATTACTCTACACAGACAGTAATATTGTAAAGTAACTTATTACTTTTAAAATGAAGGTAACGAGTAATATGTATGAATTACATTTTGAGTAACTTGCCCAACATTGTACAATACAACAGTTTGTGAAGGCAGTTGACTCAGTGCCAGTCTCAATAGACACATGCACAGGGGCATCTGTGCATGTGTCTATTGAGACTGGCACTATGAGTCAACTGCCTGATGCTTGTTATTTTGACAAATTTGACCAAACTGACAAAGACTAAAGCTAAAGATATTTCCTTTAGATTTATTTATTTTTTTTAGTTAGTTTTGTTAATATGCAATATTGTAGTTTATCGTATAGTTTACTTTTTTTCTTAAGTCTAGTTTTCATTTTTATTTTGGTTAACTAAAATGTTTTTTTAACACTTAAATTCAGCTTTCAGTTTAATTTTAGTCATCTAGAATAACCTTGCAGTTTACAGTATAACCACAGCAGAAAGAGGAAGGAGGCTTTATATTTTGAGGTTGCATTGTTTTATCAAAGCAGAAAGGAAGGAACGAGAAAACCTCTAAAGAATTCATTTTGTCTGTCTTCATTTATGGGTGAGCTGTTGGTGTTGAGAGTTGAATATAGCTGGATAAGATTTGGATGAAATCATTTGCATGTGATAATTTCATGTTTAGTGTAGGTTAGGGGTTGAGGTGAGGCATGCAGTGGAGATGGTCCATCAACATTACACTTGACAAGACAAAGGGATCATTCAACGCATGCATCAAAGCATTTATGTGCAGCTCTGACAATCAGCAGTTGTGCAGCAGTGTGTAACTGGAGTGATCGAATAAACAGTCTGTATCATTTCATTTTTAGCATGAGGTTATTGCTCCTCAGAGTCAGACCAAAGCCAGCATCCACTTCATCTGTTTAAAGGCATTTGGCTCCTCCAGCAACCAGATTATGAAGAGATTATAATTTTAATAATAACTTTATTTCAGAAAAACAAGGATTTACAAGATTATTTTAATTCAAGAAAATAAGGGCAGAATTTTACCCATGAAAACATTTCTCGTAATTCTGAGATAATAATCTCAGTAATGCAGAAAAATAGAGCAGATATTGTTTTCTCAGTGTAGTGTAATTTTTCTTAAACTATGTACATATGAATTCCATCCCAGACACAACAGCATTTAAGAAAGAAAAAAAAAAGAGTTCATTAAAAAAATCAGTGAAATTCGTCCTGGCTCATGTTAATGCTTCTGAAATTGCCTACACATGTAGAAACTCACCAGTGAAGGTTCATGGAGCTGCTTGGGTGTGTGCATTATATATTTTTGACATATTCACCCAGCATTCATTTCAGCAGTTTGCTTTGTTTTGGCACCATGGTCCTGTAGCAGCCTGCAGCTGTTCTGTGGGCTGACAAACATGCAGCTCCAGCAGCCTGTTGCCTGCTTGCACCACGCGTTGTGTCCTGTAATGTACTGTGATTGATTGTAGTACAACAGCACCAGCTACTGGGTTATTTCAGTAATGATGATGGTAGTAGCTCTAGCAGCAGCTGGTTTGTGTGATTGTTGGCCAAAATGAATCAGTCAGACTCTGAGTTAAGTGTCTGGCTAATCTTTTATTGAGGAATTCCCAAGATAGTACGTGTCCTTCTAAACCAATTGTATAAACAGTGGGTACTAGATACAAATTTAATAATATCACACTCTCAAAGTGTCCATTAGTGACTGCTTTGAATTTTAATACTGTAAGTATGTGTTGCTAAGGATTTTGTTGTGAATTTTTCTTCAGTAAAACTTTGAATGCAGGACTTTTACTTGTGATGGAGTACTTTTAACATAGTAATACCTCTACTTTTACTGAAGTGAAGGATACTGGATACTTCTTCTATCACTGTGTAATACATACTAATTCTCATAGTTTTAGATGATATATGTCAATCACCTGTGTCGATCACACACAGCTGGTGTTTGAAATCTCATCATACGGGACTAAAAACACCACAGCTGAAACAATGTATAGTGGTGCAAGTGGAAATAAAATGTCGTCTTTCCTACCCTACTTTTACAAAACAACAAGCACTCTTTTATGGATTTGGCTATAGCACCTAGAGGATACATAACACAGTTTGAACTGTTGATCATTTTAATTCCTCTTTACCAAATGAACTATACTGAAAGTCATTCTATTCACACTTTTAGCCACATCTCTACGAGGTGAACAGCCTGGCACATAGCATTTTCTTTTTACCTTCATCACTTTGAGGACTTTCGGCTCACTCTATCATTCAACACACATCTTTAAATGGCAACTCATTTGATAATATGTAACACACCTCTCAGACCTCAGTTTGATGCCTGCTGGAGAAGAAATGTTGACACCATTAGCACCACAAACATCATATTGAACATGTATCCCACCTACTGGATATTAGATAAATGTATGTAATGAGTAGAATTACTGCCTCATGGGTGTGTGCCTCTGCAAACCAGTCAAGCTGTTCAGTTTACTTACTATTACTTACTTACTAACCCTAATCCTAACCCAAAAACATGTTTTGTGAGGTGACAGTGAATTTGACCTTCAACCACCAAATATCTAATCAGGTCATTGTTGAGTCCACGTTTGTGCAGAATACGAAGAAGTTCCTTCAAGGTGTTCTTGGAATACTGCGCTCACAAGACCAGCTGCACATTGAGCAAACACACAGGGTCCTAAGTTCTCTCCCCCCATAGCCCTGTTCTGCTGTCCATCTTTAGACTTCTTTTTCAAACTGGGCTCCAATTCCTGCTGTATTGTGTTCTCATAAGGCAGTAATGTTGACCACATTAAAACACACAACAGTGGTATAACCAAACATTGTTATTTTATTATCTTAAAAAGTAACACAATCCCAATAGGGTATCACATACACTACAACAACGGTAACACCATTACTACACATCAAAGGGACTTTCAGATATTATAGACATTTAAAAAATCCCTCTTTTTATTGTTTAAATTATTTGACTAGGCATGACAGATAAACATCATTTACAGGTATGACATACCGTCACCATTAGAAACAATGTTATTGTTGAACCTCCATTTTTATAAACCACCGCCGATGTTAAGGGAAGACATTTCATGGACTGTCAGTGTAGAAAAGGGATGGAAGGTTACAGGGCTGTGGCTGGAGGGGGCTAGGGGTTGATGGTGGGCCACTGGGCCAGACAGTAGCAGGGAGGAATCAGGTAGGGGGCAGTGCAATCATCAGACATGAAGGATGGAACCCATGACCTCCACCATGCAGGGGATAACAGCCCTCTGTTACTGGTCGAACAGGGACAAGAACCCCACTGTGGCTGTGGAACAGGAGCTAAAACCCCAAAACTGTGGTACATTAGAGATTAAACTTCACTGTAGGGACAGGAAGTCAACCTATAGTGGTAAACCCAAAATTAGTGGTACAACAGGGTCTGAAACTACTGTATTTGTAGGAACAGGACACCTCTCTAAATGGTAATGGTGGAACAGAGACTAGATCTTGACTAACAGAATCTGGACTTATCCCTCCCCCTCTGAGTGTCTTTCTGTAGTCATAGGAGATAAAGCCCAACTACGTGGGTACAACCGGTACTACAGACCCTTCTGTAGAGGTTTAACTTTGACTAGAAACCTAGAGCAATTATATAGTAAAGACCAAAACCTACTGTGTGCTCTGTAATGGACTGGAACCCTTCTGTTGGGATAGAGCAGAGACAAGAACCCTATGACAAATACATAATACTCCTTGAATATTGCCCTAGAACCCTGCTGACATTGTAGGCTATGGGCTACAATCCTAGATGCTTGGAGAACAGAGGTTAGAATCTGAATTATTGGTAGCACCCCCAAGGGTTTCAGTCCCCCTTGGACCTTTTTCTCTAGCACCCCAGGGACTAAGACCCAAGAACAGCAATGAAACAAACTGCAAATCTCTTTAAATTGTAACAGAGAGATTAGAATTGTTAAGTATTGATAGAATAGTGGCCATATTTGTAGAACAGAAATATCAGTCCACTGGGGAAAGAATATAAACCAGTATCCGAGTACAAAGGGAAAAGAAGGTGAAACTCTAGTGTAAGTAGTTTGATGCAAAGCATACTCAACCTTTTACTGCAGTGGTAAGACATTAGGTTGTACCCTTGAGTAGTGGCAAGATGCAGAGTAGGACTGAATGTAGTGGTCAAATGAGAACTAAGACCCAACAGTCTATAAGGGAGTAGAATCCTACTCCAGTGGTATGGATAATACTTCTTACGTCATACACAGAGACATTCGGCTTGTTCTTTAATGGGATCAAGGGAATTTTCATATGAGAAGTGTTTGTTACATTTGTTCTGAGCACACGCTGGTGATGAGTTAGGGCCCTGTCACACCTATCTTGTTTGGTCTGGACTTTTCAGTTTGATCTGAACTGAAATAATAGGTGTAAAACTTTCCCGATCACAGAACGGACCAAACAGCCAAACCTTGGTCCAACAGAAAGAGGTGGTCTCGATCCAGATCAGACTGAACCATGGTTCACCTATCGTCAAGTGATAAGAATAGCGTAGTGTTTGTTTGTAGTGTGTGTGTGTGGTTGAATGACAGAGAGAGTGACGGTGGCTGCACTCGGAGCAGAGAGGTGTTGGCGATTGAAGCAGAGGAGAAATTAACAGTTAAGCTGTCAAGTGGTCATAAATGTACAGTGTAGGTTTTAGTTTGTCCATGAACCATGCAACATAACAAAATGAGCCGCGGCAGAACACGGGCAGTGAAGGAGATGACTTTATAAAGAGTCAGTTGGAAAAAAGTCACAAAAACTCTGATACTTTTCTATTATTTTCTGAGAGGATGACAGAGAGGGGATATGAGAGGATGGGAGAGCTTGTCTATTAATCAATCAGTGTCAAGTATAGGGAGACGTGACATTGCTATGCTACGTATGGTTCTTTAGTGTGTTCGTATAACGGCAATCTTAAACCAAAACTCAATGCGAACCGTAGTTCAGACTTTCAGGTGTGAAAAGGCCCTTAGAGATCCAGTCTACCATTCAGGAGTTTGATCCTACAAACACAATGTGTTTGAAACTGGGAAGCCAGTGAGGGTTCTTGTCCTCGTCGCTACACTAATGACATAGTTGCCCAGACATCCAGTATAGTTAGTTGCGACAAGGACTGCAGGGCATAAGGAACTGAGCACCTCACATTGAGCAAACATGAGGAAATGTATGAAAATAAATAGAATAAAAACAAAACAAAACACCAGGTCCTACCATAAAGCGGGCAAGTTAAGTTAACTAAGTGAGAGTGACAAGTATTCTGATTCGTCATCACTCTAACTAAAAGCAGGGACACTTGTATCTTTTGCTGAGGCACACTTAAAGGGTCAGTATACTCAAAACAAATCGAAAAAATGTCTGATCAGTTGGACGCCAAAGTCAGATGACATGTTATACTCTATGAACTAGTTTATTTTAAGCATACTGAACCCCTTAAGGCTAATTTGTACTTTACACATAGCTATGAGAATTCATCTGCAGCTCATGTCTGCTGGCATCCATGCAGACATTTGTGTGGGCGACAGCACACTGACCAAAATGTATGGTCATGAGGAACTGGCTTTGGAGTATATCTGGAGTCTTACATTGTGCATATCCTTACTGAATCTGATCATCACAGTGGGTTTGCTTGCATTGCTGTATGTCAGGGTATTGTGTTACATGTCTTATTGGTGAAAAGGCCAACACTATCTGAAGTCCCTTCCTGGATCAGGACAGAGGTTCATTCTGCAGAGGAAGTCATGTACCACTAGAGGCTGTATTAAGGAGGAGGAGTAGTAGTAGAAGGACACTGTGTGTGTGTTTGTGTGGTGGGTTGGCAGATGACCGACAATGCTATCATGTACCATTAGAAAAAACCTTGTTAGTGAAGAAAGGGATACAATAGGGAGTCCAGCACTTTGATGTGTAGTGTGTTAGAGTATATATGTATGTGTATATGTGTGTGTGTGTGTAAGTGTGCAGACATTCACAGGCTAGAGGCTGATGACAGTGTGATAGTAGAAAGGACGGGCTGTGTTTTTGCTGCTGTGGAGGTAGTTGTGGAGGAGCCTATAGGACGACAACACTGGGTTGACTGACAGCTCCCTGAGCCTATAGGAGGATGGGAAATGATTGACCTATAGGACTGCAGGATTTTTTTCGAGAAAGGTAAATCCAACTCAGCTCAGGTCTGGTTACAATGAGACCAACACGTGGAATCTCCCTGTGCCATAGTCAGTGGTCGCCCCGTCAGTCTGTCCTATCACTGTGAAATCCCAGTCGTGTTTCCCCATATGCTTCATAGAAGGGACTAAATGGCCGTTGTCAAATGTATGCAGGTGAAACCTATTATACAAGTTTAAGCAATCATTTATTATACTTCAGCTCTCTCATCACCCTTTTTATTATGACAATTATCATGACCGTCACTGACCATAATACATCTTAGCACCAGGAGTGAGAGTGGCTCAGGGATTTGATTCAGACTGGTTGGAAAAAAAGTAGTCATGAACATGATAGAAATGTTAATGAATGGTTTAGCTGTGTATAAATAAAAACAATACTGAAATAAAAAAAAGTCACATCCCTGCTTGTTGTGTATAACACTGGCCTGGTTGAGTTTTCTGAATCACCTCGTATCTCATAGTCTCTGTTGGACGCTCAGCCACTTTAGGTGCCAGTACAGCTGCTTTTGATAAACGTACACCTGTACACCCTGTGCTGGCCTTTATCATGCAGCAGCATCTACTTTCTCTGATGCCAGGATTTAGACAATTCATTTCAAATTCACTTCCCATCCACTGAAAACGATCAGTGATATTTGCTGGTAAAAAAATTCCCAACTCTTTGAGGAAGTCAGCTACTCACTTTTCACAGCCTAGATATGAAACTCAACAGGGTTATGACTGTAACCTCTCATGTCCGCTGGATACAGCTGCATCACGCCTTCAAGCAGTCTGACATTCACACATTTACTGTTTGATTTGGCTTCAAGTGTGTACTGAAATGAAGGTGCTTTGTGTCTAATGTTGTTTATTTTGTTTACAATTTCTGCGTATTTATCTTTATTCCAACCCGTTCCCATTCCAAGGTCACCAAATACTGAAGCTTTGTAACGCGCCTTGGCGTCTCATAGCAATGCACAGGGCACCTTATAGGGTTTCTATACGACACAAAGCTGAAGCATTGTAACGTGAAGTGGTCGTAGTTGGGTTTAGGCAATAAAACTTCTTTGTTAGGTTTAAAAAAAGATGATGTTTTGGGTAAAAATAAGTACGTTTGTTACGTAACATACTCTGATGTCATGTTAATTCATCTCATGAGTGATGTCAGTGGATGACATTTATTGTTGCATGAAAACAATGTTGACTTTTGGTTTCACACAGGACAAAACTCTTCCTGGGTGAAGGTTTTGTTTTGTTTGACCCATCTATCTACCCTCCCTCCCACCCTACGTGAACTCTGTCGCTCGTTACACTACGTCAGCTGCTCTCAGTGTCAAGTACAGAGAACAGGGAACGACGTCATAGCGCATTGCATTTTGGGTAGGGGCAGCCCTATTTTAGGACATGCTTCTTTATCGGAGACCAAAAACAAGGATAGACCTGTCAAAGACCAAGGGCATCATTCCCTTCCAAGAGAAGCTGAACAAGGAAGCCAAGGAGTACTACTCCGAAAAATGAAAGGAAACAAACAGCCTCGATCCGTACGAACCCAAGGAGCAATCCGGTGATCTCAACAAGCTACTGAATGTAACATTTCTGTACAGGTTTTCCTACCTCAGTTGTGGTGTAAGCTATTACACATTTGAGCAGCTCTGACATTATAAATATTTTCAGGCTCACCTTCAGCTGAAATATACATGGGTGCAGGACCTGCAGGTTTTAAGAGTCAACGACCAGAAAATCGTCATTTGCACAAAGGTAGGTAACCAAATTGCTACTCACCACACACACCTCTCTGTGTCACCACTAACAGCATTTTCTTCCAAGGCCAACACTGCATCACTTGTTGTCATTACAGCTGTTCTTTCACTTAGGCTACATTTTGGTTAACACTAAGTTTGTTACTACGTGTGATTTCCAGCCAAGGTGGCAGTGGCTCTGATGTTGTCACTGCTGTTGTTGCTGCTGTTCTTTCTGCACTGTTTCAGACTTACTTCCATTGTGGTGATTAATGTTAGGTGTAAATGTGGAGGCTACTGTGATTGTATTTTTTGTCATTAATTTTACATTCATGCAAATGATATTCATGTCTTAGGCTTGAACTCCTTAATGAACCTCTGCTCAAGCCACATGTGATCCTCAGCTCCAGCGGTCAAGTGGAGCGCGCACAATGTCCAGTGCTAGCTAGAAAGCTGAAATATTGCACTCCATTAGCGATCTGTTTCCCACTCCAGTCGTGAGAACGGTTATGGTAGTTGATAATGCAGCAAATGTTCACCATTCCACCATCTTTTCAAGCAGGATAAGATATAAACTCAACCGCATCGCCTACTAGTCCTCGGTCTCTACTGTTGGTGCCATGTCCTAAAATCCCACAATGCTTTGCGCTGCTCATTACTGCTCATGTCACAATTCTATTCTCTATTGCCACGGGTAGGTTTACATAAGAGTTACTCGAAAGCCTGGTGCTTTGAATAAAGATGCTTAATGTTGCATTTGGCTTCAGTATCACATGCAGAGGATGTTACAATGTGTCAGTGTTTGATGACTTGGGAAGGAAAACAGGCTGTTTTTTTTCTCTCCACCCACTCCCCATCCTCCTCTCATTTCATCTGAAAAAGTTTATAAGAATTAAATAGAAAAAACTGTCCATCTAAAAACAAAACCAATGAGTTTCTCAATTTCTGTGTGCTCTCTGTGTCAGTAAGTTTTACTGAAGTCATGCTGTCACATTGCAACATAGTGCTGAGTGCCATACTGAGGGGCAGAAGCAAAGCAGCAGATCCATAAGCAGCCATGGCTAATCCACAGTTTTTCCATTTATTAGTCATTAAGGGTTACAGTTAGGGTGCTCGAATGTGTGTGTATCTACATGTAACCTTAGCTCATCATTGACCATAGTTTGCTAAGGTAGTAAAAATAAATCATGAATATCACTAGAGCCTGCTGACGTCTCCACCTTTCGTATATATCACTATGGGTCCATCACACAACAAGCTCTCTTAGTGAGCTTTAGTGGCTAACATTACAACAGGCTACTGGCTTTATATGATCAGAGCATGGCTTAAGCCCTTTTACACAGAGATGGCGCTATGGAGCCTCTGTGAGTCCCTTCTTTGTACTGCTTTTGCACTTTTACACAGAACGACTGCAGCATCATTCCACTCCAGTGTGTGATTATAGACAGCATCCCACATCGCGGAATCAAGAGGCGCGACAGGCGTGACATTTAACATGTCAGCCTCTAATGTGACATATAACATACACATTGTCAGCACTTTCTAAACAATTACAATGGCATTAACATGTCAATAACAATAATTTACCATCCCTGTTGTATGGCGGCTGATCACGTCCTCTGCTCAGAGGGTAAGGAGCTCCTAAATCTCATTGCTTCCCCAACTTACAGCTGCTGTTCTCCTTCTTTAAGTTACCCACTAACTGGTATTAGCTGCTTTTTAAGTCTTCTGCGTCGGGTTGCACGTGTAACATGTCGTCAAAATGTCACACCAGTCCTACCCATGATACCGTTCTGCCGGCTGTCCTGTTTATACAGACACTGTTTCTGCACTGTCACTACCTCCCATGGTGACTTAAGCCTTGTTCACATTACACGACTGGCTGACCAATCTTGAGTCGCGGAGATCTTTTCAGTGTTCATCTCTGGCGACGTGTGTTTCTGTCATGGGGAGTCTCGCCAACTGCATTACGGCCTGTGTGTGCACACCACAAGATTTCACTACCGAGCCCTCGCCGACAGAGCCCCAGATAACGCGGTGACGTCACCAAACTACGTTTTGTCACACGTGACCAAAACAGGATAGTTCCCCAGCGCTACTTGTCAACATGGATGTCCGACAGCTTGGAGCTCTGCAGGTCATTTGTGCCCTGCTCTGCGCTGAGAAGAAACAGGATAAGAAGAAAGGGATTTGGGTAAAGGAATGGGTCACTGCACGCAGCGCGCGGGTTGTCAACTCTGCAGAGAGAGTTGGAGGTGAGTTCTGTGAATGAAACTCGGTTGCCACTGTGCCGCTAGCCTAACAGCTTTTATTGTACTGTCTATATGGTCTATGCATGTATTTTGACAGATTATTGTACCTTTCATAGCTGAATGATCGAACGGGTTTTCGGGAAATGCTACGGATGACGGCGGAGGACTTTGATTTCTTGCTGGGGCTGGTAGAGCCGTACATCGCAAGGAAAGACACCAGATTTAGGCTTGCCATATCCCCTAGAGAACGTCTGTCCTTGACCCTGCGCTATCTGGCTACAGGTGGGTTATTTACATTGCGTGGAAGTAAAAATAAATGAATCAGATGTGCCGCCAGAGCCTGGGTCCAAACACAACGGGCACTACGTGATCCTCTGGATGCCGCTATTGTTGCTGTTGCTTGCTGGCTTGTTCTCCTCACATTTATTCCGTCCCCGCCTCTCATTGGTGGATGCTCTTTGTCAGTCGTGTCACACCTCTCCAGTTTTCTAGCATGCCAGATATCCAGTCCCAGTCTCAGACGAGGGGGCGACTGGCTCGGAGGGTTGTTCACACATGAGGGCAGTCTATCTGCCGACTCACCTCCGACCCAAGGTGGCTCTCAAGATCCTCTGCGACGTCAACATCGAGGTGAAAATCGTGTAATGTGAACTAGGCTTTAAAGGAGAGACAACTCTGTTCCTCCATTCTCCGATTGTACCTTATATACAGAACTGCAAGGCGGCATAACAGAGCAATATTCTCACCTCAAACAGGCAGTGTTAAATGGGCTTTAAAACAGACAGTTCAGTCACCAGAAAAAAATGTCGACATTGTATGTTTCTGCAAACCTCAAATACATTACACGTTTCATATTTATCATATCAAAGTTTCTAATATGATGTGGTGTATGATCTGACTGTGTAATCAGGAGGTGGAGGGGATGGTGGATTGTGTGTCATCTAGGCGAGACACCTGCCAAGCTGCAGGCCACTGTTAGAGACCAACAATCAACAAACTGGTTGTATTTTAGCAAGTCATTACTATGCTTTCACTGTGGATAGTGCCATGAAAAAGCAGTTGCTTTTTACTGAGACTGTGTCCCCCAAACTGGGCATTTTAAACCAAAAACATGATCTGTTTCATGTCTACAGTTATCTTTTAGAAGAATGAAAGCCATTGCAGTGATCATCAACATAATCACTGCAAAGTGTAACCACAACAATAGTCCCTTCTTATGCAGCATCTCCACCACCACACTGCTATTAATCACTCATATCCATAAATCGTATGTTTATTGAACTGTGGGTTTAGTATTGTGACTGGCATAGTGGAAATATTATGTCATGTGAGATTAGCTCCCCCAGCAGTCAGTATGAATACATTTACATGCTATCAGGACAGAAAAAAAATGGTTTCTGCTTACTGGTATGGCGGCTGTTACAGGTTGTGACATCATATGCAGGATCTCAACAGCTTCTATTTGAACACCACTGTGAAGTGACTCCATAAGCAAACAGGTTAGCTATAGAGCCTTTTAGGGCTGGCGTCACAATGAAGTCAGTTTGTTAGCTGGGGGCAAAATGCGATTCACCACCACAGGGCTGTAGGCTACATAGGAGTCTTAAAATGTTGTCTTGTTGTGTTATTGGGAGCCAGAATAGTAGGAGTCATGGCTCGAAACTTAAATTTCATCGCATACCAGCTGCAAAAATGAAGACAACTATGTTAAAAGTGATATGACTAAAGAACTGGACGAAGGCCATCATTAAAAATGCTCACATGTGCAGCGCACACTTCATATCAGGTTAGGGGGAAAGTATGAATAATGTAATGTTATGTGCATTAGGGGTTATCATGTCCACCTCATCAGAAATTGGGGAGGTATTAAGAGTAATATTGGATTTCTCTGTAAGGGTACCTTTTTTGCGCATTTGCTAACATTAGCTTCAATAACAAAACAAATCAAATGAAACCATTCAAGGGTCATCCTCCTATGTAAGATTGGCACGGTAATCAACCACAAAGCTGACCATCCCACTTTCGGCAATCATGTCAAGTCATCCATCCACCAAGTGAGAGCATATGGGTCAGCCAGTCTGGTCCTGTTAGTCCGTGTTTACTTATTCAAGTAACACTTGCGGTCCTGGAGAGCGAGTGTTATGTACCTATATGTACCTAAACACTAAGAAGGCAAGTAAAGTAATTTCATGTCAACTGTTAATAAATATAGATGTTTATACACTGTATATATAAATTCAATTATATTGTGTAAGGTATGTATATACTGTATATTCCTTTTTAAAGTCACCTCTCTAATTTTTTTAATACCTTATGTTTTATATTTTTCAATAGTTTTCTATCCGTTCTCCAATCCAGTGGTTCCCGACTGGTCCAGCAGCGGGATCCAGATTTCTCCTTAGTCATTACGTCAAGGTCCACAGAGATGGATATATTCAGCATCATACTTGCGTTTGTCCATGTTGTCCAGCTAGTTTGCTGTCTTTGTTAAGTAGCTGTCATTCACTCACTCTACAGAAGGAAACATTCACTTCAAATTCACTGTACTTCAAAATAAAGATTTTTTTTTTCTTTTTTTTTTTTTTTTTTTTACAAACTTGACACATTCGTGAGTCACTTGCGGTCCATTCAAATTGAACCCGCAACCCACCAGTTGGGAACCACTGCTTTAACTTGTCAGCCTGTCTCTGTACTGCTGTACCATGAGAATTTCCCCTCAGGGATCAATAAAGTCTTATCTAGGGTGGCCCTAAAAACTGTCCCATGTTTTCATCATTTGCAGTGCGTTGAGCTCTCAGGGTCAGTGTACTGTTTCGGTCTGTTATGATAGTGGAGTGGAGAAAAGAGCATGTCTCCAGTGGACACTGGTGCACTGGCTGGAATGCCAGAGCGCTGAAACGTGACGCAGTTAGATCTAGTGGACATGAGGGGTAACAAAAAACAGAGAGGAAAAAGTGGGAAAAGATCTGTCACCATGACAGCCTTAACAGTCTGTAATTAAAAACCCCTGTCATCATCCCTGGAGCTAAAGTGTTAAGGCATTTTTAAATGGGCATCATGGCATCCAACAGATACAACAACTGCTCAGCTTCATTCTACAGAGAGTGTTACAGTGAAACAGTCCTGCTTACAGGTCACTCATTCGACTGTCTGACCCCCTCACATTGTTGATGCATTTTGGAGTGATGGTCAAGGGTATTAATTATCATAGTCACTTCTTGTGGCACTGCACCTTACAACTAGTCTGCCTGTGGTGAATTTAGAACAGAGACACTAACAGAGACAAAGTGAGTAGGAGCTGGATCAGTGAGAGTGTGTGTACCATCAGTAACAGTAGTCAGCAGAGCTGCATCTCTTCAGTGTGTAATACCAGGAGACACCACCAGAGGGAGATGCGCTGATCTGGAGCAGCTGGAATGGGAGTGGAAATAACATGACCTGAGATTACAGATTATACAAACATACACCCACCCATACACACACACACACACACACACACACGCACACACACACACACACACACACTGCACACGCACTAGAACCCACGTGAAAGTGAAACAACACAACAGCAGTGTGTAAACTAGAGGCTGTAGAATGACATGGTCAGAGTCTGCCCAGTGGCCTGGTGTGTATATGTGTGTGTATGTGTGAGAGAGAGCAGTTTCCTGGTAGTCTAAATTTCGCTGTTTGTATCTGTCCAAGTGAGTGTGTAGGTGTGTGTGTGTGTGTGTGTGTGTGTGTGTGTTAATAGCTATAGTTCCACAGTGGGCTTGTGGCAGCTCCACTGATTCAGTCAGTCTAAAGATGTAACAGTCCTTAGGGGTGGGACTTTTATTTTCTGGCCTCTCTCCATTGGCTCTCGGCGCTCCACCCAGCCCTTAGTTCTGCCCCTAAACGCTGGTGATTGACGCAAGGCAAGCGCTGGGCTTCTGGAGTTTCTCCGGTTGGGTGCCGGCAGGTTCTGGGATGGCGCGGAAGGAGAAGGGGGGGCCGTTGCCTGTAGTGATGCCGAGGTGGCCGGGGCTCAGTGCCAGGTTCTGCCGACGGTTACTCTCCACTATGGAAGAAGTGTTTGACGCTAGGCTCTCCCTTGTTCTGCAGAAAGACAGTGACACACAATGAGAAACCATAACAACCACAACTTTAGATGAGGTGCTTGAAGCTTCCAACAGACAACAAGACTAAATATTTTTGTACTTTCTTGTACAGGTTTTGGTTCATCATCATGTCACAGAGGAATATGCACTGAATGACCAGCTGTATATAAATTAATTCGCTGTCCCAACTTTGTCCATACATTCATATAAAGAATAACAATAACCAAATGACAACAATAAGAAAGAAGAACAAAAAAACCTGCCTGACTATGTCTAAAAATTATGTAAGTGTGTTCACATTCAAGGGATCGCTTGGATTTTTTGAAGTGGGGTTGTATGAGGTAATTATCCATAAACAGTATATTACATACACTAGATATCAGTCACCACATACACAGTTTGGAGAAGCAGGCTGGAGCGCCACAACAGAAGCTAAGCAATATACTACTGTGGAGATGTCAGCAAAACAAATTTTAGCCCCTAAAAAAAGTCCAACCTAGAAAAAATCTTTAACAGTTTAAGTGTACACTATATTGAAAGTATTTTCACTGTTTTACCTTTCAATCAGACAGCCTGTTTTGACAAGAAAGCTGTTAATGTCTTCAGTTCCCCGTCTACGCTTTCGTCAAAGTCACCAGACTCCATTGAGAAAAATAGTAATTTAACATTGCTCAATACGAGAGCTCCTGGTGTACTGCTGCCTCAGTCAGTTAGTTAGTTTGTGTTGTTGTGTGACTTTGGTGAATCTAAACTTACCTTTTGAAACGCCAAAGTCACACAATAACACAAACTAACTAACTGATTGACGCAGCGGTTGTCCAGCAGCTCCTGTGTGCAGCAATGTTAAATCACTGTTTTTCTCAGTGAAGTCTGGCTTTAAAAAGAGAGCTATAACAGCTATAGTTATCCGTGGGAAATCACTGTCTGACATTAAAGTAAAGCAGGGGAAAGCTTCTAAATGTAGCGCACACTTAAACTGATATTGATTTTTTTGGTAGCTACAATACATTTTGTCGCTGACTCATCCATTGCAGTACATTGCTTTGCTTCTATGTTGGACTCCTTCCTGCTTCTCCAAAGTGGGGGCATGCCGACCGACACTGCCTGCAGGTAACACACTGACTATAGATAAGTACCTCATACATCCCTACTTCAAAAATGTTATGTTGTATTTGTCAACCATGATTATAAAATAAGGAAGTTTATCACTGTAGCACAGCAGCTTGGGGAAAAACTACTAGTTAACAATAGGGGTGGTAACGAATTACATTCACTCTTTTTACTGTAACAGAGTCATTATTTTGTGTACTTTTTCTTTTTTGAGTATTTGCAAAATCTGTAAATTTACTTTTACTTAACTACTTTTTATCAAAGTATTGCACTGTGTTGAATTAAACATTTATGGTTAAGACACTGATTATGAGCTTGTACATTAAGATTTACAGACGTACAGTCATATGAAATAAGCTACTTTCACTGAGAAGCATTGAAAAAATAGTAAATCTATAAAGAATAATAACAGAATGAGCATATAAGAAGCTATAGAGATATAAAACATGCTTTTGAAAAATGTTTAGGCTACATTCAGATAGGAGAGTGACCCTTGATCTGATCATTAGCATATACTGACTATACTAATAATAACTTAAATGCGCTGTATGTAAGAATGTGGCCAAAACGGTTACTGCACTCAAATTCAAAATACTGCCGCGAGTCGTGTCCGCCCCCTCTCCCCTACAGATTCGAGGTTGCTGGACAGCGGCACGCTGGAGACTGATTTGTTTGCCCACGGGTGGCTGCCGTGGCAGGGCCGTGTCGCCATGTCCTTGATCTTCGGTTTTCCAGCGGACCATTTGAGCAAGTCCGGCTNTGTGACATATTAGGATGATTTTATGACTATTTGCTTTAGATTTCTTACATATAGCTCCTTTAAGAACCAGCTCACAGCTTAGTAAACACCTGTCATGTTGACCTGATTGTGCTTTTAGGTTGTTGCCTGATCCCAAAAAACATCCCCACATAACAACCAACTGGTGCACTGCTTTAAATGCAAGGAATTGTGGGTTGGCATTTGTCTCCTTTCCATAGTAAGGGATGGTCCAGTATATCCTTTGCTAAAGGAGATTATAAATGAAGCACTTTTCCTAAATAATAAGGGAATGTGAAACAGCTCTTATTATGGCTACGTCTTACATACTTCTGGGTCATTTCACTATACTGGGACAGAGAGGCTGTGGGGACTGGTTATAGTGGGACAGAGAGGCTGTGGGGACTGGTTATAGTGGGACAGAGAGGCTGTGGGGACTGGGTATATTGAGTAAAACATAATGCTGAATTTAGCAAAACTTCAATAAGACCAGTAATACAAATAGCTTGAGGCATTTATAATAGTATGATATGGAAAAACAGTAAGTCAGTGACACATTCTGAGCCTAAATGACTTAACAGTTCAAGGTATGCATACTTCTCACTGGAACTTTTGCAGACAGGAGAAATATCCTTCAGCAAAATCCATTACAGTATAAAACTGTCAGAGAAAATGATGACAAAAACACTGACTAAAATTAACAATCAGTCCCACAAAACAAAAACGGACCAGAACGTGCCTTTAAACCAACTACAATTCTCAGTAAGTGACCGAGACTTGACCTGAATTCCCAGTTGTTATTAAAATTAACACTGAAGTGAAGTAACATTTGGGTAGAAAATTAGCTAGTGATATGTCTTCTCTAGCTCACACCTCATGTCCATTTTGGGAGCTGTATTCTCCCACTTAATTTTTTATTTACATGAAATCTATAATTTAGGCTTATCAGTTAATTTGCTTGGAAAACTGACAGAACTTTGACTCATGTCTAAATCCTAAGATGGAAAATGCCATCATTGAAGAATCCAGAGTCAAATCACACTGATGACAAGATGTCACATTTTCTGATATTCCAATTAAACAGTGTCAGGCTTTATTTTGTCCCATTATTGTAAGATCAATTTATCAAACAAACAGAACATTAAGTTGCAGTGATGTGACATGTTTGACCGACTCGCTGTCCCAACTTTGTCCATATATGTCTATGTTGAACACAGACATGAAGTTCTGTATGCTGATAGTGAGGTGAGGATCGTAGATCAATTCATCTTGTGCCTGTGATTCCTGCTTCTCCTTACATAAAAGTTTGTTTTTTTCTTTTGTTTTACACATAGTCAATAATATCACTACTTTTTCTTCAATAACCTGACCTATAATTATGATAAATATATTATTCATTTCTCCCCCAGTTACAGTCCAGTCCAGCACACCTGTAGACCAGCTGTCTCACAGTAACAACCACAGGAGTCTCATGTTTTACCTTTAAAGGTCCCATATTATGCTCATATTCAGGTTCATACTTGTATTTTGGGTTTCTATTAGAACATATTTAATGTACAAAGAACACAGTATTTTTTTCATACTGGTCTGCCTGAATATACCTGTAATCACCCTCTGTCTGAAACGCTCTTTATGGACCCAATCTCAATGTTTATTTACAATGATTTCCAAGGTAGAAAATCCTCACCTCACGTACATTACAAACAGCGCTGAGCAGACAAAGCCCATAAAACAAACAAACCAAAAAAAATTAGCTGAAGTGTATAAATAAATAAAGTATAATAGTAATAAAGTGTATAAATATTTACAAAATTTTCACCACTTTACCTTGGGACCTGACAGTCTTCCCCGACAGGTAACTGAAGCTGTTATATCAAGGCCACAGACTCCTCTGACAAAAATGTTAATTTTACTAAACACAGAGTTGCTGGTCTACTGCGGCCTCAATTAGTTAGTGTGTAAGGCAAAGTGGAGCAAATATTCAAATATAGCATACTCACACTACTCACACCGTCCACAGCAGTTCATTGTTTAGCTTCTGTACCGGTAGATTTTTATCAAAAACGTGAGAAAACAAACACAGTACTTGAAATAAGCACAGCAGAAACATCACATGGGTTGAACCACTGTGTTTAACTACATATCTTTAAATGTTATAGTTACATCGGAAAATGAAAACAGAAATCAACAAGTTTTGTTCAGATTTTACATATCTCTGCAATTGTATTCAGTTGTCAGTTTGCTGCTTATGAGCAATTATTGCTGTTAGCGCCATGTCACAGTCATTTGGTCTATAGAAGGTTTCTCTGGAATTACATTGCTAGGCAACAGCCTGGGTCCATGTTGGCTTCCTGTCTGCTGATTTCATTCACATATACTGCAAAAGATGACAACAAGAAATACAAATGGACCCTTTTAGAATGTTTCTATTGCAAACATGTCTATATTGTATAGTTGTGACATCACAAATTCATAGAAATCCTGATGGCTTGTTTAGAGGCACAGTAATAGGAACTGTGTGCATTTCTCTTCTGACTTTATAAAGCACTTACAGTAAGGGAAATAATTATTTGATCCCCTGATGATGTTGTAAGTTTGCCCACTGACAAATAAATGATCAGTCTATAATTTTAATGGTAGGTTTATTTTAACAGTGAGAGACAGATAATCAATTAAAAAATCCAGAAAAACACATTGGAAAAAAGTTATAAATTGATTTGCATTTGCTCGAGTGAAATAAGCATTTGATCCCCTACCAACCAGCAAGATTTCTGACTCCCACAGACTAGTTATGTGTCCACGAGGCACTCAAATTACTCCTCTCCCTTTAAGAGAGAAGCCTACTCCTTATCTCAGCTCGTTACCTTTATAAAAGACACCTGTACACAGCAGCAGTCAATCAACACCATGGCCAAGACCAAAGAGCCGTCCAAAGACATCAGGGACAAGACTGTAGACCTGCACAAGGCTGGAATGGGTTACAAGGCAATCGCCAGGCAGCTTGGTGAGAAGGTGACAACAGCTGGTGCGATTATTCGCAAATGGAAGAAACATAAAATAACTGTCAGTCTTTCTTGGTCTGAGGCTCCATGCAAGATCTCGCCACGTGGGGTTTCAATTATCATGAGAACGGTGAGCAAACAGCCCAGAACTACATGGGAGCTTGTTAATGATCTCAAGGCAACTAACCACAGTCACCAAGAAAACCATTGGTAACACACTACGCCGTAATGGACTGAAATCCTGCAGCTCCCGTTAGGTCCCCCTGCTCCAGAAAGCACATGTACAGGCCCTTCTGGAGTTTGCCAATGAACACGTGAATGATTCTGAGAAGGACTAGGAGAGGATGTTGCGGTCAGATGAGACAAAAATCGAGCTCTTTGGCATCAACCCAATTCGTCGTGTTTGGAGGAGGAGGAATACTGACTATAACCCCAAGAACACCATCCCCACCGTCAAGCATGGAGGTGGATGCATTATACTTTGGGGGTGTTTCTCTGCTAAGGGGACAGGACCACTTCACCGCATCAAGAGACTGACCTGACCTTTGTGATTGCCAACACAGGTTTTGCCACCAAGAACTAAGTCTTGTTTTGCAAAAGGATCAAATAATTATTTCACTCGATCAAATGCAAATCAATTTATAAAAAAAATATCTAAAAATATCAAATTTTCATTATTAGACAAATGAGAGAAATAACACGTCTGTGTCCTGGTCATGGTTAAGTTAAATTCTAGCACATGGTGGAGCATCTCTCCTGATCCCACTGGACAGCAGTAGTGGAGGCTGTACCAGTGTCTGGTAAAACAAAAGGCCTATTTGGCTGACTTCAAGTAACATTTAGTATCTGAGCTGAGAGCATCACAGCAATGAACACAAACAAGGTTTCTTCATTCTAGGGATGGTAAAGGCACGTTGGTGCTGTATTAGAAAAATCACTGTCACTCTAAAGATACACACCGATCAGCCAAAACATTAAAGCCACTGACAGGTGAAATGAATAACATTGATCATCTAGTTACAGTGCAATGTTCTGCTGGGAAACCTTTGGTCCTGGCATTCATGTAGATGCTACTTGACGTGCTCCACCCACCTGAACACCATTGCAGATCAAGTAAACCCCCTTATGCCGACGACATTGTCGATGGCTACTTTCTGCTGACAACTCCATGAATTGCAGTTTATATATTGCATCTGATAAATGCAAAATGACTGTCATATGACACTGTACCTGTCAGTTATGACACAGAATATGATAATTAGTAAGCAGCAGAACTCTCCTGTCACAGGTCACGATAGAGTTAACTGCTGTATCGAGAATAATGAATGAGTGAATGATTTTTACCCAGCCTTTGAGTTAAAGTTACTAATAAAATTATATATTACCAATTGTTTAAGGCAAAACCTAATTAGATTTAATAAGGAATCTGATACTGGATTCAGACTCATAAAATTGTATTGAATGCTATCTTTAGACGTAGGCATGAGTCTTATTTCAGACGGACCGACCCACATTTGGTTTGGTGAAAAACTGATAATACTGTTACAAGTGGACAAAGAAAGGACATGACTCCTTTTATCTTGTGTCAGTCGACTAAAACATCATCTCACCTCAAAACTTAGGAGAAATGGATGAAAACTTTTTGCTAACAACCCCATAATGCAAACCGTTGAATTCAATAAATGGTAAATGAGAATGTGCCCATAATGTATCAGGAACAGAAACTATCAGGTATATATGCATGCAGTATGTGTAATCATGTTCTCACCGTGGTGAGTTGAATCCACTGTCCACAGTGACAGAGCTGGAGTCCATACTGTCCAGTCTAGCAGAGTGGGCTGACTGCTGGTTCTGGCTGGGCTCTGGAAGGTTCTCTTTAGCACCAGGGAAGGTGAGGGTTCTTTCAAACCTCCTCTGTAGGTCCCTCTCCTTCTCTCTCTCCAACAGCCACTGCATGGTCCCTGCTCCACCTCCTCCCATCCCAACAACACCTCCTCCAGTTTTTTCATCCTCTCCTCGACTTTTACTCCCCCCCTCCTCGAGTTCATCGTCATCTGAGACATTGTAGTAGTCAAAGGAGGCCTCTGCAGCACTGGTTGTGGGTTCAACCCCCTGTGGGGGAGCAGATGGTGTGGCCACCAGAGGTTTGGGAGCATCAAAGGCCTCCTGGGAATCAAGTGCATCGCAGGACGAGGACAGAGTAGAGGAGGTGAGGGCTGGGGGTTTTCTCAGGGAGCTGTAGCCGGGCAAAGGGAGGCTGGGAGGAGGTTTAAAGAGTGTGTCTTTACTAAAGATCTCCTTACGTTTCTCCTGACCAGAGGAGGCACTGTGGGGAGGTCGTCCATTAGGTAGTGGAGGGTCAGGGATAGAGAGGGGTATTGGAGGCAAGCTGCCACCCTTAGGTCCCACCTTTGACAAGTCCTCCTTATTTTCTAGAGTATGGGGAGTCTGTCTGTCCGTTTGCCTGTCAGTGCTGCCCAGTTTTAATCCATCATGGCTACTTTTGCCCAGAGTTCCCAGCGGGTTTGCTGCTGTGAGAGCAGCCTCAGAGGAACCGGCACACTGGAAGTAATCATCAGGAGGGATGGCGGTGGGCAGTAGTTTGGGTGAGTATGCTGGCAGGCTGTCCCTGCTCTTACTTTTCTCTAAACTCCTGCCACCATCCAACCCCAGAGAATCCACAGGCAGCTTAGCTGAGGGGGGCGTGGCACGAGAGTAGTGAGAAGAGCTCTGATTGGCTCGCAAGGTGCCATCGTCAGTATAGTAACGGCTCCGATCGTCATAATAATCAGGTGGTCCGATCAAACCCACTCCAAGAGGTCCTTTAGAATTGTCCATGGATCTGGAGCGTTCCTTGGCCTTGTCACTGCGTTCATTTCTGGACTTCCTCTCCTGGGTGTGGGAGTGTGAGCGGTGGACTTTGGAGTGGTGGGCTGAGGGGCCATGGCTTGGCTCAGGGAAAGGCATTTCTGTGCGCCGCTTGGCGAGCTCTCCAGACACATCCCACTCTGGCGTCACAGGCAGGTGGGAAGAGTCGAGGATGTTGGGATTGCTGTGTGCCAGGTGAAGGCGGGCCCGTTGCCGCTCCATGGCCAGGGCGTGTTCCCTCGGTGACCGGGCCAGTGAGGATGAGTAGGCTCTGTAGTCCCTGTCCGCAAGCTCTAGGTGAGAACTGTCACTTGGCTCACCGCGGGACGCCCTCGTCTTGCTATGTGAGCGGCTGAGTTTGGTTTGAGACTGCTTCCTGTGTCTACCCCCACTTCTCCTACTCCTGGAGCTCTGATTGGCTGATGACGCTTTACTCCTCTGAGCACGCTCTTCTTCGAGGCGCTTCATGACGGCTGTGTGCCGGGCGAGGTTCTCCACAGTGAGGTCAGGGTTGATTCTCCGGATGATCTCCATCTCTACATGGCGTGGCAGCTGGCTGGGTGCCTCCTCATCACGGAGCGGCCACTCCTCAGGGGGGAACTGTGCGGAGAAGGTGGCCAGCTGCTTGGCCTTGTCCTTCTTAAAGCTCAGGCGGAACAGCTTCAAACCAAATTTCCGACTTCCTGTACCACTTCCTCCACCTGTTTGTTTCTCTATCTCTCCAGTTCCTCCTCCTCCTCCTCCTCCCCCTCCTCCTCCTCCTCCTCCCCCACCTCCCCCACCTCGGTGCTTGGTGAGCGTATCCGTCTTGAAGGGGAACCCAAGGGTGCTGCGACTCTTTTCTGTGTTGCCTCCTGCTTGCTGAGGAGGTGTTTGTGGGGAGTGGGGGGATGAGTAAGCCTCCCGGTGGTCTTTGGGAGATCGACGCTGCAGGGTGGTGTGGTGGCTAGGGGGATCGTCTCCACGGTAACTGTTGTTGTAAAAAGAATCCCCACCTCCTCCGCCTCCCCCGCTGTGGTTTTGGCTGGACTTCGGGTGTGTTCGTTCTCTCACGGCTCCGGAGGTGGACGGGGTGATGGTGCCAGAGAGAGGGGAGGTGCACTGTGTCTGCTGATGCTGCTGTTGGTTCTGATGTTGCTGCTGTTGGTGACGGTCAGCCGATCGCTCATCTAAGTGATACCACTTGGAGCTAGTTCGGATTAGGCTCGGAGTGATGAAGTAAGTCTGAGGGGTTACAATAAAATATCCGTCTGGTGTTGGGTAGATCTTCCGCTCACGGACCAGCATGCCCAGTGTGTGGTGCAGAACCTCCTCCGTTGGTGTGGGAACACCTGAGCAAAATCAGAGACAAGAAGCAGTTAGAGCGGACACATGTCAGAGAAGTTTACATTACATTCTCCTTTCATCACCTTTAACTCCAAGAAATCCCACTTCAGATTTGTTATATGAGAAAAGTTATGATTATGTGTTAACTTTTGGGTTGACCTACAACAAAAGGTCATTCATGCACCACTCTCAAGAGTCTTCTTGTTCATCTAAGTTTGACAGAGAGGGACAGAGGTGGAGCTCTGATTCTGTGCCTGGACCCAATTGGACCCAACCCACCAGCTTTGGGTTGGGCCGGGCTGTAATACCTTATTATTTATATTATTGAGCACTCTCTTATTTATTAAGAACGCATGTGACAGAGAGAAAGAGAGAGAGGGAGAGAGAGAGAGAAAGAGAGAGAGAGAGAGAGAGAGAGAGAGAGAGAGAGAGAGAGAGAGAGAGAGAGAGAGAGACAGAAAACAAGAGAAAGAAGGAGAGAGAAGAGACTGGAAGGTGACTTGGTCAGCAATGTTTCCTTCTGCTTCTCCAGCAGTGGGAGAGATATGTGTAACATGCAGTGAAAAGTGGTGATCATCATCTGCGTGCTGCATCGTAATGGATTGCTGTGCAGTAGATGCACCAAGGGGCGAATCTGTTGCGCATGAGACAACAGACTACTGAAATAAAGAAGAGAAGAAGGAGTAATAGTTTGAGGAAACACGTCAGCCCTTAGCTTGTAATAAATGTTTGTCAGGCTCAGGTTGGGCTTAGACAGAAACTGTGCGGGTTCACATAGGGTCGGGCCTGAATTTTTGGGCCTGATTAGAGGTCTAGACAGAGGCCATCTATAGCCCCTTTTCCACTGCACAAAAAAAAAAAAAAGCCAACACCACCTGCTAACATCTGTCTTTTTAATGTAATTGGAAACTTCTTCATAATTAAGCACAATTTTTTGTGTATATTTTTTTGTCTTTGGAAGTGTTAGGAACTAATATATGCATATGATATAAAGCATCAAAAACATTCCAGCTATGTAAAAAGTAGTTTAAAAAAAATGATCATCCAGTTGTTATAAGGAATTGTCCACTCTTAGTAAACTGAAGGCAGCTATAAGAGGAATCATCAGGTGGGCTTAATGAACCTGTGGATGACAGTGTCTGCATTCACTTCAGTAAACAAATGTTGAGACAGCCATTCTGCTTCAGCTCTCCTCCTATTTTCTTCTCTTTCTCATTTATCCTCTCTGCTTCTTCTCTATTCTCCTCTCCTGCTTTCTCTCATTCTTGCCCCCCCCCCCCCCCCCCAACCTCTATCCCTGTCTCTCTCTCCTCTGTCAGTCTCGAGGTATTACTTCCAGTTACATCATAGCAGCCTTTCAGCCCAGCCAGAATGATGCAACACCATGCAGACAGACAGACTGCACACACAGAAACACACACGTAGAAGCACACACAGAAACACACATAGAATGTTTGTCCATCCCCTTCCCTCTCAATCTTGTTGATCAGAAGGCTGAGCAGAAAAAAGGAGGTGGAGACAGAAGCGGGCTGTGTCTGAAAGCTGCTGTTCTGGAGTCAGGACGGGCTAATCCTGACATCAACACACTCTTACTTTCACATTGTCATACACATCTAAGTGTATGGCATAACATTGATCACTGTCTGCTCTCAGTGTACTGGCAATTCAGGGCAAAAGTTGTACCAGCCATCTTCTATTAATGAGGAGAGTTGTATGAATGAAGGTTTGTGAGAGTTCCAGGTCCACACTGGTTTGTTCAGTGAAAGCAGTTAGTGCACAGCACAGCTATTGATTTCATCTGTCTGAAAAACGAAGTTGCAAATAATCTCTCATCTCATCTGGTGTGAAGTGAAGTGAGTGTGTAAACTGAGGGATGTTTACACAACGGTTAGTTTGGAGAATAATTTTACAGTTCTCCTTCATTTTCCTAATAAGTTGGACTTCTTTTGTTTGCCCAGCCTGTCTGATCGTCTGACTGCTCGAGCTGACCTGTCACACTTTGTACTGGTTATCTTATCGTGTTCCCAGATGTGAGTAACTCACTTGGTAAGTATAATTTTATTATTACTGACAGTACTAGTTTGCTTAATATTTAGAGTACGAAAACAACACTGATATGTAGGGGTACTCGATATATCCAATAATATTTACAATAAATACAATATAAATAAAATAAAAATGAAAATGAAAAAATACAATACACGAGTCAGCAAAGTATTTTCAGAAAAGTACTTCTATCCTGGACTTTTCACACCCTTTTAGCAGCATGCTGGCTTCTCAGAGTAACTCAGTCTCAACTCTCCCTCTCCTCTCTCATCGTGAGCAGGCATGCAGGGGAGAGTCACTATGGTTACACGAACCAGCGTCGCCAGCATCGCCAGACCATTTTATGTGATAGTCTTTGTAACATGGATATTGTCATGCCCATGAAAATAAATGCAAGTCAGTGTGTGTGCATGTGTGGAGCACAAACAGGTGCATTCACTTGAATGCAGGAAATGGAGTGCTTGACGCTCAAAAAAGAGTATAAAGTATAAACAAGTATAAAGTTTTGCTCCATTATAATTCACAAGGTTCATGGACAAAACATTTCCCTACATATATAACATATATAACATGCTATCATTATTAGCATGAGTCTATAACATTTTACATTGCTTAAATAAGCAGAACAGCTAGCATACTTTTCCTCTACTCATATGAAGCCAGGATAAATCACACACAAGACTTCAAATGATATTTTGGGGGGGGCTTCATTGTCTTCATAATTTATTTTTTCTTATCTGTAAAATAAGAGTTAATAAAAGGTTAATTTCCACTGAGGGAAATGGTTTTTAATTTACAAAAATAAACAGGAAGTCGCCGCACCCTGTAGTATTTCTGGGGTGTGCATGATGTCAGGCTACAGTGTAAGAGCCTATGTTGCAGGGATGGCATCAATTCAATGCAGAATTATAAACTCTGCTTACAATACAGTCTGACAATCCTGAATTTTTTTTAGATCACACAACCCTGTGTTGCAGCATTTTCATTTTGTCGACCTGCTTTTAGATGTCATGTCTACCTTGACTGATTGTGTATAAAATTCCTAAAAGAAAGCGTAAAATGGCAGTAACTAAATTAAACATGGAATAATACCATTATATAATTAATATATAATATAATCATTTAAATGGCATCTATTACAAGTGAATATTTTATTTTTTATGTTGACATGTGTGACAGTTTAGACACAGACATGAGACTGTTATCAACATCAATAAGCTTATTTCTCAAAATGTTGAATGATCCCTTTAAATGAATGAAGAATGGGAAAATTAACATCTTGTTAGAAATGGTTATAGAGACAGTGTGCAATGTGTATACTCTGAAAACAATGCCCATGAGAGGGGAACACTATCAGCACCACAATATGCAACAAAGGGCTGAAATGCTAACAAAATGCCTGTAGTAGGCTTGGGCGATTGGACGAATATATCGCCAATCGGTCCATCACGGTTGGTTTCATTTTTGGCGATTTTTTGGGCGATTTTTGTCATTTTATTTTACTAAATTAATGGTCTGTCTCCACAGAATTCAACTCGGTACATATAGTCCATAATTACTATGTAGAGCACAATTCAAAGTGTGTGCGTATTGGAACTGGCAGCTTCACACTGATTTCTGACGAGTCTTTCACAAAACACGTCAGTGATGGCGGAGCTGAAAGTTACTGCAGGGGTCCCGTAGCAGCTCGCTCCCCAGTTAATCAATTACAGCGGCTGCACTGGCAACGGGAGCGGCGCGACAACTCTCTATTTTAGGATGCTCTTCTATTTTTGTCGCGCTACGCTCCCCTACGCGACCCACCAGCAGATAAAAAGCTGCTACCTTTGCATCATCAGCCCGTGGAGGTCTGCTCGCAGTTCCGTATGTTCGGACACTGTGAGCTTGGACCTCCCGGACCAAAACATAAGTTTCCTCCTGGGAGAAGTTTGGCCGTCTGACGCTGCTGCTCTCTTCTGCCATGGCGAATTGAGTAAACTCTCATTACGCCTTTGCGCGGCGCATTTAAGGGCGAGGAGAGGGGCTCACTTGATTGGTGTGATGTGTGTAAAACCCACTCCACGCCTTCTCTCGTCCCTCTTTCCAACTTGCGCAGGTAGGAGGGACAGAGGTGGGAAAGAGGAGTAGCTGCGGCAGCGCGCACAGTGTGCCAAACTTGCAAAATCCGCCTGGCCACACCCAGGTGGCGAAGCGCAGGTGCGCTGCGCCTCCACCTCGCCCGGTCTGCGAAACTAGAGGCCCTTATGTCTACCAGAGAGAAAAAAGTTACATTGAAAAACTCAGTACTGTTCGTCTACCTATGCTTTCTCTTCTCCTTACAGCGCTCGACAGTGCGAGCGTTTCACTCGCATTTGCGACTAAAAATAAGTGTGTGCGAAATGTAAAAAATATTTAGGGGCACGTGCGCATAAAAAAATCAGCCGAAGCAGCCTATATTTTTGTCAATAAAAAAATATGATAATCTAACCGCAAATGTTGGAGGAACTCCAGCCGCTTCCCTCTTCCCCGTGTGACACGGTTATGGGCGGTTTTCCAAGCCACTGTCGGCACAATGAATATAAGTCCCACTGTCAGCTGGGTGGAAATAAGTCAAAGTGTGGCGGAGGAGACGGACCGGGTTAAGCGGCGGACCTCCGGGGAAGCCCTCTCCCCACATTGAGGGACCGTTCTCCAAGCTACCACTGCTGGGCAGCTGAAAATAAGTCAAAGTGTGGAGGAGATGGACCGGGTTAAGTGGCAGACCTCCAGGGAAGCCTGCTCCGTTCTCCCCGCAGTTAGGGACTGTTCTCCACGGCCAGGCTGTCGGCTGGGTGGAAATAAGTCAAAGTGTGGCGGACACGAGGGACCGGGAAAAGCGGTGGACCTCCGGGGAAGCCTGCTCTGTTCTCCCTGCAGTTAGGGACCGGTGTCACGGTACCACTGCTGGGCAGGGTGGAAATAAGTCCTGCAGAGTTTCAGAGGACCTGGAGAATGTTTTAGGATAGTAATAACATTATGTAAGATAATCATATTGCAAAGATAATATATATAAGATAATAACATTAAAGACAAAATTAAATTGCAATACTTTTTTAAAACTTGATGATTTTACCTTTCTGTACATTTTGTATACAAATTCATGAAATAATTTTGCTTGTAAATGTCTATTTGCATCACGTTTATTACGGAAAACACATTATTTGATTAATTTACATTGTGTCCCTAAAGTTCTTTGTGCGCTCCTTACTTTTTCAACTTAGGAGCACATGTGCTCCTTGGGAAAAAAGTTAGCGTCAAGCCCTGCCTTAACATACTGATCTTGGAGGAATGATCCTACTGAATGGCCAGTAGTGTCATACTTTAATATTTACAACTATTTGATCAAATCACTGATTAAATTCATCATTTACGCTAACAAAGATCAAAAACAGGCATCACACAACTTAGTTAGCTTCAATCTCTACAGAATTTTTGGCCAAATTAACAAACAGCCTGCTGCACGTATAGGCATAGTGAGTGTCAGGATCCCACAGTTTTTCCTATTTCTTCTTGCCGATGCCTCGTCTTATTGCTTTATACTTAAACTTGTAAAACCTAGTTATGGATACTTTACCCTGATTAAAGTGCATCACACCTCAAAGTGCTTTTAGGTATGTTTGTGGTGTTTGCTAGCAGAGGTTAATGACAAGGAAACACCTTGTCGATTGATGTGCTGACGTATTGCAGTAAGCGAGTTGTGTCATTTCTGGTGTTTCTGTGACAGCGTCTGTGTACTGCTCTAGTGAATTCTACTAGCCTGCTTTCTGCTTTCTGACTTCAGTTGCTTTAACATCTACTTCAAGTCTTAACCCACACTAGTTCTGTTTAAGCACTTATAGCTCTCCTCCTTTTTACGACTTCCCTGCTAATCTCTTAGCTGTTATTTGCACGTTACTAGCCTTGTTAGCTACATTAACGTTTGCTTTACAGTTAGTGATGGCTTCTCCTTCTGCTCTTTCTTGCTCGGTGTGCCAAATGTTTAGCTATGCCTCTGCCTCCTTTAGCGACAGTGGTAATTGTAACAAGTATAGTTTATTTGCTGCGTTGGAGGCGAGGCTTAGTGAATTAGAAACGTGGCTCCGCACCATGGAAAACCATTCAGTAGCTGCGGTAGTTAGCCAGTCCCCTGTAGCCGGTGTGGAGCCACATAGCATAGCCTCTGCTAGCGGTCCTCCGGTAACACCCGTACAGCCGGGAGGTTGGGTAACCATTCGCGAGAGGCGTAGCTCCAAGCCGAAGCCCACGGCTCACCACCAGCCTGTTCACGTTTCCAACCGCTTTTCCCCACTCAGCGACACACCCGCTGAGGACAAAACTCTGGTTATTGGCAGCTCTATTCTGAGGAACGTGAAGTTAGCAACACCAGCGGCCATAGTCAAATGTATCCCTGGGGCCAGAGCGGGCGACATTGAATCAAATTTAAAACTGCT
>NC_065509.1:508250-516543 GCF_006386435.1 Epinephelus moara | reverse complement strand
GTATGCTGTAAAGCCCTGTGAGGCAAATTGTGATTTGTGATATTGGGCTTTATAAATAAAATTGATTGATTGATTGATTGATTGATTGACCTTTATGTAATACAAAGTCAATGGAGAGTGATGAATAGTTTTCTCCTCTGGAAGGGGCAGGACTTAAATGTGCTCTGTCTCTATACCAGTTCAACAAAAATAAAGAAAATGCTGGATTGAGCAATAAAGCTGGCTGGTTCACAAGAATTATGTTTCTAGGTGAACAGATCACTTGGAGGAACAGCTTGGCTTTGTTCAATGTCAGAATGATCACATCAGTGCTAATGATTTGGATGAAACTGTCCCATATGGGTGAAATTATCCTTCAAAATCAGTCTGAGGAGGTGACTGAGCCACAGATTGACACATTAAAAACGTATTGATAGACTGCATCACAGCTGTGTAGACAGACTGCGGGTGTGTGTGCGTGTGTGTGTGTATATGTGTGTTGCCTGGCATTACATCATACAAGCGCAGTTGCTTTGGTGACATGACGCAAATTTTCTAAAGAGGGGAACCCATGCAATGTAAAAAGATGAGGTCCACTATGATACATGACATAAACCATTTACTGCCTGATCCAAAATGAAATCTAACATGACAAGAATTACTGCTCAACATTTAAAACTGGAATTTAATGGAATTTATCAGCATATTGACACATAACTTAGCAACAATTTTAATGACTGATTTACTGTTTAACTTATTCTAAGCCTTGTCTGGTTCTAGCTTCAGATGTGAGGATTTCCTTCTCTGTTTTATATCACTGTAAACTGATTCTTTAGGTATAGGACTGTTGATCAGACAAAACAAGAACTGAAAGCAGTACTTGAGCAGTGGAAAATTGAAAATGCATAACATGACATTATAGACCTAAAGAATGATCGATTTACTTTACAATTAATTAGCACATTTGCCAATGGTAATCACTGGACTGTGCTGAGGACTTTCAATTTTTTAATTTCATTATAACTGACAAACGCTGAGCCTCATGCAAGAAACAATACACACACAAATTTTCTCTTACTTTTGTTTGTATCCACGTATTGTTCTTATTTTGTTAATAACCATGGGTTAAATGGATTCACCTTATTTTAATTTTATATTTGCTCGCCTTCATTAAGAGAAAATTTACGAGTGGTCCAGAGCACTGTTGCCATGATAAGAGAAAAACATCTCGTTTTCACAGTCCACTAATTGTTGCCTAACACAAGGAAACTTAAGTTTTACATTTATGGAACAATTAAAAATGCATGAATTTTATATAATCCGATTTAGACTGTTTCAGAGTAAATATAATGATTGGTTTACTTAATTTCAGGGCTAAAGACATGCTTCCAGTTTGTCCATTGATCCCAGTTACTGTAGTTTCAATTATTGTGTGACCCTCAGCTGACCAGTGGTGGTACGTAACATAAGTACATTTACTCAAGTATTGTACTGAAGTACAAGTCTGAGTAGAGCTGTGCAATTAATCGTCTGGTGATCGCGATTACGATTTTGATTTCAAAATTAATGAAATCGAGGGTAAGCGATTTTTGTCTTCTATGGAAGCTGTGCATGCGCAATACCGCCCCCTCCCCTCCTCTCCTCTATTCACTCCACGAGCTAGTCAAGTAGGTGAACTATGAATAATGGAGGAGCAGGTGATTACGGAAGATTTCACAGCATGCGGAAAATGGCAGAGGGAGAACGAGAGAGGTTTGTCTGTGTGTGTGTGTGTGTGTGTGTGCGTGCGCATGTGTGTGTGTGTGTGCGCGCTATCTACACACTATGTAGAGATAGAAATGACATGCCGTTGTGTAAACAATATAAGTCATCAAGTGCGCCGCATAATCGTTTGCATAATCGTAATTTCAATTTTGACCAAAATAATTGTGATTATGATTTTCTCCATAATCAAGCAGCCCTAAGTCTGAGGTACTTTTATTTTACTTAAGCATTTAACCCGATGTCACTGTCTTCCTCTACTCCACTACACTATTTTTGCACACAAGCAATATGAAAATATACAGTGCAGCTGAAATGATTAGTCGATTAATTTGGAAATCAACTGGCAACTATTTTGCTAATTTCTTCAGTCAAGTTATTTTTATGTATTAAATTCATTTAAACTGTTCTGCATGAGTAAATTTACTTTTAATACTTAAATACATTTTCCTGTTTGCACTTCTACTTGAGTAACATTTTCAATGAAGAACTTTTACTAGTAACATAGTAGCATTTTTACAGAGTGGTATTAGTACTTCTACTTACGTAAAGGATCTGAATACACCACTGCTGCTGACACAACATTATGTCATTGTTGGGATTTTGATTTTCCTGTAACACCAATACTGACACATCACATTTACTTTGTTTAGGTTAATTTGACAGAACGTTGATTTCACTACTGCTGACATTCTTCTTACGGCCTTTTTGGTGGCACCTCTTCAATTCTTGGACGTGTATTAGAGTTTTTGCACATGGCACAACACCTGCCCTTATAAAGCGTTTAGCGTGTGTTGCCTATGCTAATACGTGACTTACGATCATGTGGGATTCATGGTTTGGCACACCTGGGTCAGAGCAGATTTGGATGGTTGAGAACGTTTGGTGCATCTGGAGTTTTTTTTTTTCTCTTAACAGAAAATTAAGGGAAAATATAAGAGACATTTAAGAGAATGTTGCCGCACAAGGCCCAGTGATTCTACTTAGGTCCCTGCAAACTTCACTCATAAATATAAACACAGTTCAGCTTCTGGAATTAATGAAATCTCCTTGGACAGCCACAGGTAGTCAGGTGCTGGCAGGCAGCAGGAACGTGTGTAATCAGCTTGACAAACAAATCCTCCACACACTGACATAGACTTTACTATACTTTATTTGAGGGAACAAAGCGTCTCGCGTTCAGCGTCATCAGGTACAGTTCAGCTTCTGTTCAGTTCCTACAGCAGGTAGGGTTGGGTATTGTTTGGTTGTTATGATTAAATTTTGATTCTGCTGTCAATTCAGGTTTTTAATGATTCTTGATTTGATTCTTTGAGGGGTGGGGTCATAAGAGGTCACATGCTTATTTCACAGGAAAAAATGCACATTTTCTAAACTTTTACACATTCATAGTAATATTTCACTGCATACAGTTTATGGAGCCTGTAAATTAATTGTCTTGGAGAAAATCAGAAAACATGGGTTGAGAATGACGGCTGATGTTATACGAGTACAGCTCAGTACATGGTGTGCTGTAACGAAAATGTGATTGAATGAGAGAGGAGAGGCCCTGTTTACACCTGTTATTAACATGCCTCTCAGGTGATCAGTTTACAAATGGACAGCTCTAAGCACAGATGTGAATGCACCAATGCGTCCTAAATGCATTTGTCTAATTACTCAGACCACATTCAAAGGTGGTCTTGGTCTAGTTTAGCATAAAGCCTGGTAACAGGAGAAACAGCTAGCCTGGCTCTGTGTTAGGATCAAAATTCAATCAGCAACACTTCATAAGCTCGTCAGTTAACACAGTGTGCCTCATTTGTTTATTCCAGTGGTTTCGAAACAAGGGGTTGCCCTTATTGCAACAGGTGAGAAAGCTGGAAATACGTCTTGACAAACAACAGCTTATTAATCTTTACTTCTATGAAGCATCACTTTGGTTGCCTGGCTGAGTCATATTTAGTGGTACCAGAGTAACCAGAGAACTGAAGAGTAACAATCAGCTTCATGATTAATAAAGTTAAAATAAAATTTTTGGATAGTGTCTACTATTCATTCCATACTTGCATGCTCCCTGTCTCTCTCCCTCATCCTCTCTCTCTTTCTTGATGTATGCCCTAAAGAAAAGGTCTAAAAGTTTTACAGCATTTCATTTCACATATGCTTAAAGGCATTTAAACAAAGTTTTGGTAAATGGACGGATGGAAGCATCATCGAGAGCAATTTGGGGTTCGGGATCTTGCTCAAGGATACTTCGACATGCAGACTGGAGGAGCTGGGGATCGAATCGCTGATCTTCTGTTTGGTGGACGACCCGTTCTACCTCTGAGCCACAGCCACCCCGAATGTGGTTTTGCGCTGAAGTTTTTTTTCTTCTATCAATTTTGAAACTGAGGGGGCTTTCACATCAAGGACCCAGGCCTGGATCTGAGTACACTTGACCCCAAAGTCCAGTTAGTGTGAACATTTTGTAACATACCTGAGCATGGTACGCCAATCTGTGCCCGAATCAGGTCATCTCACGTACAGTTCATGAAACGATCTCACAAGTTATATTGATGCCTCTGTATGAGACAGCAGCGCAGCCCTTCCCTGACAGACCCAGATCCAGCTTTGCTGCTGCCCCCGACCTGCAGTCAGAGATACTGTGGGAGGCAAAGAGCCCTGATGATGGTCCCGGGGCAGCAGTGTCCATTGGCTATGTCATTTTTCTACACTGTAGCACAACAAAAATGTAACGAAGATGATGACATAAGTGTACTAAGGTATGGAACAACATCAAAAATATATGATATGGGGGGCAATCATACTCAAGTGGAGTACAAATCAGTCGTACCTAAATAAAAATGGTAAATTCCCTAAGTTTCCCAGGCAGCACCATCCACCAAGCATGAAGCAAGGTCTGCCAGAGGCCTAACAGCATTACCTCCTTGACTTCGCTTCTCAATGAACACAGCTGGAGCTGTTTAGAGGTGGAAACACTGCTAGTACTAGCCTCATATTCCTGCTTGTGGTGCTTTCCATTCAGATAACGTGGCTCCTCGCTTCCCTCACTCGTATTTCACTCATGTGTTGACTCCTGCATACATAACACCCTCCAGGTGAAACTGCCATGTCTATCAGGGAACAGACACCCTGTATACTCACTTCCCAGATCAACAACACATTTTTCAACAAAATTCTATTTAACTCAGAAACATTATCTGGAAAATTCAGTATGCTAATGATTCATTATGAAGTTTCCTTTATGAAGGTTCCTTCAATGGTGTCACATTATTGATGTTTTGATACATCAGCAGTGTTTGAATGTTATGGGTGGTCTTGGGTGTCGAAAGGCCTTTGTTCACCAAGTCCAACTTATTTTATCACTTGGGCATTAAAAAAATAAATACTAACTCACATTTCATCCGCTAGTGTGCAGTGGAACTAGTCACTAGAGCAGTCACATATATAGGCATTAAGAAATACATTTGTCAAACTGTTTTGACTTGAACTGCTGTGCGGCAGTTGACAGAGGCTGATGGGTGGTGTTAGCTGTTGACTGAGTTGGTGTGTGAGCTCAACTCACCTGGAAAACATGTCTGCAGGTGTTCAGTTAGGGCCTCCTGAGTGACAGGCTTGTGGGCGGAGTTCATAGCAGAGATAGCCAATAGCAATACCTCTCCCAAAGGGATGAACTGCGATTGGCTGATGGGGGACATACTGATGGGTGACACATCACCTGTGAAAAGACAGAAACCAGTCACTTTTGAGTAATACTACTTGAGAATCTGCATTAACAAGGATCTGTAGGGCATATGAACACATTGCAGTCTCATGTCTCAGAAACATGAGAAATAAAATCCCCACCCAAACTAAGGCACAATATGTACTGAAATAGACCCTCAGCAGCAAATGTGAAATACTGCAGTTTGATCAAATGTAATATCATTCAACTATCTATGCCAAGAAGGAGCTTCAAAGAGAACCATAGTCAACTATTAGACCATTTCTCAACACTGTCTAACTTCCCAACCCCTATCTGCGGTCAGTGGCCTCCCCAAGTGGCGGCCATGGGATTCCATGCCTCTCCCCCTAGTAAAAGTAATTCGAGACGATTTTTACTGTCTTTAAGAGGCTGTGGCATGCTTCTTTTTAACGCTAGTGCGAAAGGTATACTTCAACAGCATACTCAAATTCTTGAAATTCAGTTGTGGCTTTTGGTTTTGGTGTGCTACCCCAAGATTTTCTGTGGATCCATTTGGCACTATGAAAACTTTCTGAAAGCACAACTGTCTGTCACACTCAGCTCCAAGCCCACTGGGTTAAAAACAGATCACAAATGTTTTGCTTTATTTTTACAACAAGGTTCATTAGTTTCCTAAAACAGCTGGTCACGAAAGTTCTTATCAAACATTACTCAAACAGAAGGAAATTTGAGTATTTCTGGCATCAGGACTGTGTATGTGGGAGAAGAGTCCTACACTAAGTTGGGTACCCATGGGAACCCGACGGGTAGCCAGCAAAAGCTGTGTAACAGGTAAAAATATGTATCGTGAACAATACTGCGATAATAATGATAACCGTTACATCTCTAGTAACAGGTTTGTTCTGGTACTGAGCTTTACAGGTATGGGCAGGTGCGGTTTTCAAAAATGGACCGGTGCAGGACTCTGTGTGGGAATGAGTCAAAATAAACTATAGTGCATTTGTGTGGCTCATTGATGTGTTTTTAATCATTTTGGACATCAACTTGAGATAGCAGGAAGAGCTGCAGTTAGATGACCTCTCAACCTGTGTGTTTAATTTCTTTCCAAAGATTATGGCCAAACTGTACGTACTGCACTGAAACCTGATTGAGATCTAACCACAATGTGGCCCGGACCACCTCTATATGTGGTCTGGATGATCTAATCTCATTCCAATAACAATGCGTTCTGCTGCAAACACCCCTGCATTAACATGTGTTTTTGCTTATGCAGATATGATGGCTAAAGAACACATAAACACCAGGTGGTAATGGGGTCTAAGTGCACAAATTAAGTCAAGTCCCAAAAATTGTCCCATACTCTGGCTTGTTGTTAAATGTCACTTTGCAGTTCCATGTCCAACCCATTTGGTGAGAAAATGTATGCGGACACTATAAATGCAACGTCAGTGGAAAGGTTAATGTTTGTGATGAATCTGACAATGTCCTCCATGCAACGGCACTTAACAACCACCACACAGTCTCAGCCGGCTCCACAACATCTGATATTTAACCCAAGGGAAAAAGAAAGGAGACCACCTGTTGCTTTAAGCTGGGAGGACATATGAATATTAGTTTAAATCTACAATGAAAAGGCCTGCACACATAAACACACTTCCACTGTTAATGAGAATGCAGAACTTTTTGAAGAAACAAAGTAGACTGAAGACAACATACTTAAATTGATTAATACAGTTTTTGAAAAAAGGTAAACCATCAAATCCTTACAGAACAAGCACTGTTGAATTTGACTGAACCAAAACATCGATGGAAAGTATAGTTTGGGTGAAACAGTGTATGCAGAGATGTAGGCAATGTACACTAAATTCTGTAGTGAGAGCTGGAGGAGAATAAGGTGAACTTTGGAGTCTATGTGCGGGATAATGTGCAGCAAGCAGGTCATTATGGCAAAATAAAACCTGAAGGGGTGATGCAGGACCCCGACATCAAGTGGACCTTTCACCCACATCTCATGGTCTTCATCTGTGGCTGAAACTAGCTCAAGTCTTATCATGTGACCTCAGTGTGAAAAATTGGCAAAGTGAGAACAGGTGGTTGTATATGGGTCAGGGACTGTAACCCTGAGCTGGCTCCATTCACAATGAACACTGTGACATACAGTTATGAACCCTGACAAAGCATAGCCATGTTATAAGGCTCACAGAAATATTGTTGGTCACTGCTAAAAAAATGTGTTAAAATGAAATCAGATGTCCCCCCACTAACTGGAATGTGACTCTGAAATTAATAGCAGTATACTTTTAGAGAAAATAACTTACTGGTTGAGGAATAAGAGTAAAACATAAAAAAAGATACGGCAACCCTTCGTGAATTATATGGAAAACCTCCAATCGCAGCAGATTGGTTGTGTCTTCGTATAGTCTTCCTATATTAAGGATGTGCTTCATTGTAGGATCCTTGAGGTCAGATGTTGCCCTGTGTCTTGTTTAGTTGGATTATTTTCTAGTCTTTGCTGACATTCAGTACGTTTACATGCACAGTTTAATTCCACTTTAAATCGGAATGAAAGGCCATTCCGATTAAAAGTGGTCATGTAAACGGTCAATCCGATTGAAAAACGGTCATTCCGATTGAAAATTAAATCCGATTAAAGGGGGTGGTTTAATCCGTTTGTCATTCCGAATGAAAGAATTTTGTGTGCATGTATACACTCATTCCTCTTTAAATTCATTCCGGTGTTTCTGCGCATGCTTGTTTCCTTGCCCTTCTGGCGCGATGACGTATATAGCGCGCATAGCAACGGGCTGCATAGCAACAGGCTGAGATAGAGCAGTCGGACTTGTTGCACTCACCGGTTTCCATTCGCCACAGCACGGTCTTCTA